>NC_037684.1:25236341-25446211 GCF_003255815.1 Theropithecus gelada | reverse complement strand
CCCCCCCCGGGGGGGCGGAGGGAGACCCTTTCAAAAAAAAAAAAAAAAAAAAAAAAAAGCAGTTTATTCACCTGGTCTTACTACAGCTCTGTGACCAAAGTTGTTGAGTAAGTATGCTAAGACCATATTGAACACACATAAAGGAGGTGGACTTTAAAGGGACTGCTTTCCTTCATGCTCCTCAATTTTTGTGGCTATAGAACCATCTTATGTCAGAAAACTATATATGTACAAAATACTAGTTTTCTGACAGAATATCTGTAGAATACACAGGCTTGGGGAAAAGCCTTCAAAAATTTGACTCCGATGGGCATTTCCAAGATGAAATGTTGTCCTCTGAATTTATCATACCTAGGCACATAGAAGATTGCTAAATAATAAGGGAATATTTTCTTGCTATCTATGAAATAAATTGTCAATGTTTGGGAAACCCTAAGGCACACAGTTCACTAGACTATTCAGGAGTATGAATGCTAAGGTTATAACTGGGGATTATATACAGAAACATCATAATATGCATGAGATTTTATATTTTGTTTTTATCACATCACCTCAATAGACACTAAGGAAACAGAAGTAAACTTGGGAATGGTTGTGAGTTTTAAAGCTAAAAGAAAAAATGAAGAGTCTTAAATTCACAATCAGCTATATTACTTGATTTTAAAAGAAGAGATGATTTGCTACATCTAATGTAATACCAAAGTATTATACAACTAAAGTAACTATAAATTAAGCATATGGACCCCTATAAAAACACTTATTTTATGTAATAATGATACTTATAGACATTTTTGTATATGCATTTTTGGGAAATCCAACTTTTAAATACAGATAAGGAAAGGAAGTCTCTAACCTGTCTAATTCCTGGTTCTATCATACAAGAGGATAAACACATTTTGGAGTAGATTCCTTTGAAAGTTACAATAATAGCTGGAAGAACAGAAAGCAATGTAGATAAGCAAAGAATAAAAGTGTGGGAGTATGATGGGAAATTCTTATCTTCAGCTGCAGGAGGTGATGTAGAAGTTATAGAAGTTACTGTATAATTGTGTAGAAGACAGAGGCAAGCTCATCTCCACTTCTAGAAATTAGAGCTAATGAGCTTCTGCTGCATCATGAGAGACTCAGACTAAACATGAGGAACACAACCTGATAGGAACAGCCATTAACATAAAGTGGCTTTTTAAAAGATATAATGAAACATCTTTCTCAAAATGTCAACTAAACAGAAGTAATTCTTCATCTTTCTGAGACATTTTAGATGTAGTCTTTGTTTTCCAAAGACAATTTATGGGAAGTCTTATTTTCCAAGACAGGTTTCAATTCTTTAGTTACATAGTATTGAATTCAAAGTGGTAACCCTACCATTGGAGCTAGGAAGTCATTGAATTAAAAAATTTATTTAACAAAAACAGTTCCCTTTACTCCGCATTCTCACCAATATCTGTTATCTTTTGTCTTTTTAATAAAATCCATTCTGACTGGGAAATTTTTGTTTCTTTAATAGTAATAATGAACTAGAGACCATCAGGTTCAACTCCTTATTCTGTATATTGAGAGGCAATATAGTATAGTGCAGGGGTTGTCAAACTATGACTTGGGCAAAATCTGACCCACACCATTTTTTGTAGGTCTTAGAAGCTTAAAATGGTTTTTATATTTCTAAATGGTTAGAGAAAAATAATATTTTGTACATGTGAAAATTATATGGAATTCAAGTTTCAGTGTCAAGTTTTTGTTGTTATTGTTGTTATTTATTTATTTTTAAAGAGACAGGTCTCACTTTATTGACCAGGCTGCTGGAATGCAGTGGTACAGTCATGGCTCAATGCAGCCTCAATCCCCTGTACTCAAGTGATCCTCCCACCTTGGCCTCCCAAAGTGCTGGAATGACAGGTGTGAGCCACTGCACCTGGCCTATAATAATGGAACACAGCCACAATCATCCATCTACATATTGTCTAAGGCCACTTGCACACTATGATATATTTGCACATTTGCTGCTCTTGAGACTGTATGGATCACAAAGCCTAAAATACTTACTATCTGGCCTTTTATAGAAAATGTTGACTGACCTCTGGTATAGTGGCTGAAGGACATAAAGTCTAAAGCTAGATTAGCTGGATGTGATCCCGGAAAAGATGGGAGTGCCTCAGTTTCCTGTCCCTGAGTTCCCAGTTCTGTAAACTGGGAACAATAATCTGATAGGGTGGTTGTGAGAATTAAAGTGTTTAGAACACTAGTGCCTGCTATAAAGTAAGGATTCAGTATATGTGAGATATTTTTATTATTACAAATGAGGAACCTCTGGCTCACAGAGATAAAGTAACTTCACAAGTTCATAGAATTTGCTAAGGGCAGACTGGGAGAATTTCCTGATTCTTGCTTACATTATATTGCCTTTTTTATTTTCAATATGGCCTGACCAAAAAAAATATTCTTGTGGTGTTTTTGTTGCTGTTTTTAAACTATCTTATGGGCACTCTAAATGAAAACTTTAGTTTCATCAGACTCTTCTCCTATCAATCCTGTTACCTGTAGTTGCCCAAAGACAAGTTGTGGAACCTTTGAGATTTTCAGGTTTATACATAAAGCTTCTAGAAGTTAAAATTTTCTTCATTCTTTCTAAAAAAGGATAATAGAGGCCTCTATAGCTCAAACCTGACAAATGTGTTAAAAATTTTTGTTGTTGCGAAACTTTCAGAGACAAATAACTGAAGTATGTATAGAGACCCCAGGATCTGAAAAGATGGCAGATTAGTCCATAAGCATTCAAAGATACTTGTTATTCCCAGTGTAACATATCCCATTTTCTCTGGTTATTTTTTTTTCTTTATTAATTCTTCTACATTACCAACACAACCCCAGATTTTGCTTATTCTATGAAACCTCCCACACCTAGAATGTCTACTTAGTCGTCCTGGACAACCACCTTTTTCAAGACTTTGTTCATAAGAGGTCTTACTTCATTAAATCCACTCCCAGTTGGTCACTCCATTACGCCACATTTCCTTGTCAGTTGGTACACAATTTTAAACAATTATGCATTTGTCACTGCTGTCTAATTGTTCTCTAGTTTTTCTCTTTCTGAGTAATATAACCTACCTTGCAACAAAACTATAATTCCTTATAAGCAGGTATACACCTTTTAAAAAAAAATCACCCATAATACTTTGGGAGGCCGAGACGGGTGGATCACGAGGTCAGGAGATCGAGACCATCCTGGCTAACACGGTGAAACCCCATCTCTACTAAAAATACAAAAAAAAAAAACTAGCCGGGCGAGGTGGCGGGCGCCTGTAGTCCCAGCTACTCAGGAGGCTGAGGCAGGAGAATGGCGTGAACCCGGGAGGCGGAGCTTGCAGTGAGCTGAGATCCAGCCACTGCACTTCAGCCTGGGCGACAGAGCGAGACTCCGTCTCAAAAAAAAAAAAAAAAAAAAAAAAAGAAGTTATTTACCATAGTAAGTATTCAACAAATGCTTCTTACATTAATAAATGAAGAACCACAAATACATCCTATGAACAGAATTTCAATTTAAGAATGAATCAATAACACCTTTAGACTACCATCAAGATTGTGAAAGTGATAATTTTTGTTACATGAATTTAAAGATCATCTAAATTAAACCAAAAGTATAAAAGTACCTTAATTAAAATGGAGACTACAACCTATAATAGAGAAATCAACTCTAGATCCCTAATGCTTATTACTCCTTTCAGATACATCATTCCATGACACTGGAAAACATTAGATCTGAAGTGGATTTTGTAGGTAGTGGTAAAACCTTATGTAGGTATTTTTTTAATCCACCCACAAAGGATTATGTTGAATTCCCAGACAAGCATAATTTTCATCTGCATGTCTAACACACCTATAGCAACATTACTTAATATATGAGTATGTGAAGTATATTTTATTATAATAGTAGACAAGCAAACTGAATGTGTCCCAGGAAGGGGTCTTTTCCATTAACTTTCATAAAGGCTTTCATTTCAAAGTTTCATTAACATCTGACAAGCAAGCTGAAAAAGCTTTGCTTAGAGCTTAGGTTAGGGGCAAAATGCATTTTGGCAAAACTATTCCAAGATTACACTGACTGACTGTGCGAGAATATACTAATTTGTTTTGTTTTGTTTTGTTTTGTTTGGAGTGTGGAGAAAAGAGAGAGAAAGGGAGAGAGGAGTCATGGACCCTACTTTATGGTTGCCATGGATGCAAGGTCAGCCTTCCACACTTGGATCTACCAGCAGAGTTCAGACAGGTCAACGTGTGACCGGCTCAGGCCCTGGGGTTAAAAGTTCAAGCAGCGATGGAAAAACCAATATGTCCACACAGAGTATGCTGTACAATTTATTTCAATTTACATCAAGCCATGCATATAAAATTTAGATAAATTCCATTCAGATCTGATGTTGCCTGACACACAATGTATGCAAACAGATGTCTGTGGGGCTTTTTCTGTGCTTTAGAAAACAACATTAAATTTAAAAATATGTCTCTGGGATTTCTTTATTGAATTACAAAATGAACATAATTTTAACTTAAATGTTTTCATTCTTTCTTCCTTTTTTTTTGTGTGGGGGTCTTAATAATTTCTCAGTTCTCAATCTACTCTATGTCATATTAAAGAGGATAATGTATATTTACAACTACAGCTTCAGTGTTATTGTAGTTATAGATTCTATTTATATCCCTTACCACTTCCCACAAATATTTAGTGATTGATATTTCTGATTTATCTCTGGTTTCTAGCCTCATCTCCATTCCTTTCTCCTTTGAACATAGCAAGTCCTGGAGACTGCTGGGTCGTCTTCCAGCCACAAGGTGGCTCCCCCAACCCCTTCTCTCAAGCCAATGGATGTACCCCTTTGCTGAGTTCTCTAGGCGGACTAGAATTCAGAGCTAATTATGATCTATAAATGCCATAATTTTCATTGTGAAGTAAATGGCTCACAACCCAGACCCTAGTACACTAAGATACAATGCGAAATTGGTCTTTAAAAATAGGAGAAAGAAAAAGACCTTTGTATTTGCCTAATTTCTCTTCACCCATCCTTCCAAAAGTACAACTGAGCTAACCTTAGAGCAAAATAAGAAAAATAATAAAAGGCTCCAGAGTAACCTAATTTTGTTGCCAACGAACACAATCATAGACTAGACAAGGTCAAATTTTAAGAAAAGTATACAACTTATTATCACTTAAACTAGACCTACTTTTGGATTTGATATTTTACTGACAAGAGAGTTTTGATGAGAAGACTGCAAAACTTTCTTAGAAGTCCTACATCATGCCATCAGTGAAGAACAGTGATCTCCAATACTGCAAGGCTTTAAAAGGACTGGAAATACTACATATTTCCTTTTTGTTGCTTAGCAAACACGTTGCATGTTTCATAAATGTGATTTTTATAGAAGACATCATGATTTTCTACAGCTGAAATAGGCATAGAGAGACAAATCATTCATCCAATTACACGGAAGGTCTTTCTAAAAGTCTGAGTCCTAATTTCTCACAGTTTCCATATTCTGTTCTGGGGAGAAGCTATCTAACCTTTGGGCAAGTTTCATTTTCCTTATCTGTAAAATGGAGATAAAAATAGGAACTATGCCTCATGGGATTTTTGCTAGGATTAAATGAGTTAATGTATGTAAAGCACCTACAAGAGTCCTTGGTACATAATAAAAGCCATATAAGTGTTTGCTATTATTATTATTGTTGTTTATTTGAGCTCAGTTCCTCCTTGTTGACAAGTACTTCGTGAAACAATCACTTGAGAAAAATAAACTTTCATAGATTTCATAAAGACATTAAAAGTATCATTTTTTTCAATACCTGAGAGCTCTGATTGGGATAACTGGTGGTGTATGGGCTTTTTCTTCCTCAAGAACTTTAAAAAATAAGCATTTTCATCCCAATTCATGGTATTATTTTCAATATGACACTAAAAAAAGAAACTGCTGATTTCCAAATCTCAAGAGGATTTTAGATAACACTTTTAAAAAATGCATCATTTTATTAAAGCAAAAAACAACCATAGTAGTGGTTCTAATAATTTGGTTATGATATTCATATTGTAAATATTTTCATGTTACTTTTTCACTATATTTTTAAAAAGTCTTCAGGAGTTTACTCATGCCAGAATATAACTTTGTTAAGCCTCTTGTTAAACTTAGAACATATGAGTCCCCTGCTTCTAACATACATAAATGTTTTGAATTCCCCGGTAAGCACGGCCTTGACAATTCTCAAGTAAATTTTCTAACGATATAAATAATATCCTTAACTTAAGATGGCCTATAATAATTCAACCATGAGCAAAGGCTTATGTAGACACAAAATCCTGCATTCACATAAAACCTTGTTTGTATAAAGGGTCTCTATGCATAGATATAAATATATACATATGTGTTGGTATGTATATATAAATATATGTCCACATATATAGTCTCTTGAAACCTCCCATCTATTTGGAAATACATTTTCAGAGACCAAGAAAGATAATCAAATCCATTTTCAATAGCCAAGGAGAAGAATATGACATTTTAAAATACCTGCTATATTGTTATGCAACTCTTTATTCTTTATTATGTCTGTCAGCTACTGTTAGGTGCCTAGTAGACAAATGTTAGTCCTAGTCCTGACCATTTATTTCTATTTGGAATAATTTCAAGCCTAACTCTCTAGAACTGCTTGAAAATGCTGTCTTGTTATGTTGGCCTTGCACCTTTAATGAGGTCTGGAATAAGGGGAGGTGGAAAGGAATCTTTGAGCAGAGACAATTTGGCACCTTTTTTGAGGGAAGCCTATCTTGGTTTTGCCTGCACTTGCACAAATACTACTTTGAAAGACCCTCTTTCCATTCTGAACAATATGTATGTGTTACTAAAAGCAATATCTTTTATCAGAAGCAGTTTCTGCTGCACGCACCAACTTTCACTATATTCTTAGCAACTCTTTCTTTTATGCCAGTTCCAGACATCAGTTAACAGAACCCCTTAATGAACAGATGTACTGAAGAAATGCATCAATTCGTTATTTGTTACAGTTTGGGGTGTCTGTCCTAAGGGTTTTCTAGCCAAAGGCTTATATGTTTCCCAAGAGAAATTTACTTTCATGAGAGAAGAAAATTGAGGCAAATCACTGCTGTTGGACCCTGAAGTCAGAGACACTGGTTTGTTGTCCTTCTGTACATGTGAAGAAAAACTCCCCAGTTACAGAAACAATTGTGGTTCCAATTCATCTCTCATTCTTTCCCAATGTGAAAAATTACAAATGAAACGAAATATTTCTCTGTCAATAGAATGTGTATGATTCCAGCTGTTCATATTTTCCCTCTAATGAAGGGCTGCACATTTAATTGTAAGATTTATTAGAGACTGTACATTGCTATGTACATGCAAAACAGTTAATCGACATCTAAAATGCTGGTTGTTTATTCTGACATTAATGATCATACTTCTTAATTTGAAACAAAAAGCTTTTGGGGAAAATGTATTTTGTTTCCTCCAAATCAGAAAATAATAATTTCAATGTGAGAAATAAAAGGGCTAGAGAAAAAATATTGATTTATGTATGTAAGGCAGGGGAACAATTAAAGATGCTTAAAAAAAAAAGTCCATAATCCCCTATTCTGCTGGAAACAAGAGAGTTGATTGCCAGCTTTGTTTGATTTCACAGAGATCTCATACGAGGCTGGGTTCATAAACAGGTGAAATGATGGAGTTTATTGCAACGCACATCAACACTGAAACTAAATAACTGTGTTGCCATCTCAGTCCCGCTGAAAGACGGATGGTAAACTTGACCTGCCGCTGGTACTATCCGATTGCCATTTTTTATTCCCCCTTCGCCACCCCCCCAGGCTGAGCCACGTTGAGTAAATGCATGTGCACGGTCAGGTCAGACCCTGGGATCGGGTGAAACTCCGTTCACATTTGCATACAGGCGGAGTCTCACAATGAAAGCCCATCTGTTCCCGTCTCGGAGTACAAATCGAGTGTCACCCAACTCACTGCAAACGACAGCAGCATGGCCATTAGATGGAGGAACACTCAGCTCAGGTTACGGATATGGAACTGCTGATTTGGGTTTAAATACCTGATAACTGAAGACTTTTCATTATATGTGAACAAAGAATGAACTTTGAACTGCTCAGGAGATACCCTCTCCCCACATTGGGCATCCCTAGTTTTATCCGTTACCAATACGTAACTGCTATATTTTCCACTGACTCTATTTTTTTGTATAAAAATTAGCCAGGCTGAAAGTCACAATGCCCTAAATAATTGCTTTTTTGGAGGGGAGGAGGGAAGGGTAAGGGTAAGAGGTGGAGCAGCAAGGGATGTTGTAAATAGAAAATGAACTCTGAACTCCATATGCCCCCAAAGGTCATTAATATCATGGCAGTGCTATTCCTTGAACTTCTAAATTTTACCAGGGTAGAAATTTTAGTTGCTAGAGTTTAACCAAAGTGTGAACTGCCCCTGCCCTTTAATTCCTCCCTCCCAAACCTATTCAGTTAAGCGAGGCACCTGCCTCCTAGGATCTTCACTCACGAGCCTGGTTATTCCGAAATAGTTTATCAATCATGATCTGTGTCAGAGATTACTTTTCTGTTAAAATTTGGCAAGTACTTTAGAGTTTACAGACAGAAATCACATACATTCTGACACAAAAAGACAGAGCTGTTTAAGAAGAAACCCCAGGATAATAAGCCTATCCAAGCACCAGCCATGATAAATACAAGGAAAATCATGAACAAAAATATGGGTAGACTTTCATCAAATGCTTTCTTGTCCTATTTTATGGCAAGAGTCTATTTCTACAAAAATCTTTCTAAGGAAGACACAAGCATCTGGGGTTTGGCTACCTGTGCTTATATTTGAAATACTTCTGTATTCTGTTACATGAATCACATTTAACATTAAAATACGATTTTAGCCATTAGCCCAGTTTGGGCTCCAGTGCATATGTGGTTACATGTCCAAACACACAAACTCTACTGTAGAGAAAACAGATTGCCAGTTTTCCTTTTACCAGTTATGCTTCCTGTTTTCCAGTCAGTAATAGTGTCACTATATGAAGTGCAAAGGTAATATCTGATTGGGTGAAAAAAATTTTTAATATCTGCAAGAATTTTCTTGATTTGTTTTAAGTAGTTAAGTAATTTGTTTTCTTGCAGATACTTCTCTTAAGACGCTTACTAGGATAATCTTATAGAAAAGAATGTATTAGGATGACATAGAATCCAGAATGTTTAAAGGCCACTGGGCCTTAAAGGCTGTGTCTCCTCAGCAAGGGTTTCTATAACACTATGTGAAACTATGTTCTTATTGTTTGTCCTTTAAAAATAATACCAGGGTAAAGAAAAGATTTGAGGGCTATTTCTTTTTTCATCCCATGCAAGAGCTTACGGTCAACCTTAATGGAAGTTCTACATGCATTAAAAGAGAGAATAGACCCTTTGTTTCAGAAGAATGACCAAGACAAGGGTGAATTTTTGTTCCACTTTGTCAAGTTTAAGGGGAAACTGAATTCAGGAAAAGAGAGTGAGAGAGAGAGAGACCCCCAAACAACTTTCTTAGCTGTCTCTTCATGGCCTCCAATCTTAAACTTATAACGTTTTATTGTTATTCTGTAAACAAGTCAGGAATTTGCATTAGGAGATACTTGGCCATATGATATCTTGGAGGTGAGCTGTTTATTTGCATTCCATGCAGCTGGGTGTCTTCTGTGTGATCAGCAACAAAGCAGAAGAAACCAACAAGCCAGGAATATAATACTAGAGGTTTTCTTTCTGTCTACATCAGGAGAAAATGCTCCATTAAGGAGGTATAACTACTTTAATTCTATATTCTTAAAAGGATATGGATGAGAAAAATTCTTCTTGTTCCAAAGTGATAAAATAACTTGTTTATAGAAATATGGGTTGCTTGGTTTCTTGTTATGCACTATTGGTGGCAGGGGGTGGGGGGAGCGGTTGGTGTGAACAGGAACCGAACCTTGAACTTAATTTCCCCTTTGAACTCATGACCTTTGACAAGATTCCCCATGCGTTCCCCTTCAGACAAATTTCATCACAATTACAGTCCCTTCCACTTGAGTTAAAGATATATAATCATTGATTTGACCTAATTACCTGATACATCCCTTTCTTTGCAAGGTGGAGGCTAAATGTGTGAACAGAAGCTGACCCGTGAAGTTCTGATATCCAATTTTTATTCTAATTATCATAGAACACTTTCAGTCTTACTCTATTTTTCTCAAGTTTTCTTTTGGTCCCTTCCCTGAACCCACTATTCCTTCAAATTCAACAATGCCCCCTAGGTTTCAAGCTGCTTGGCAACAGACCTTCAAATGCATTATGCACTACATGTTCAAAGTGTCATTTTTAAACAAAAAAACTAAAGACCAACTCTGCATTAGAAAGTCGTCACTAATCCCTGTCTTTCATGAAAAAGTCTTCTGAGGAGATAAAAGAGTGGAAACTAGAAAGTTCCCACAAGGTTCTGAAATTATCTGACTTCTTAGCATCAATCTATTATGATTCAGACTCTCTTCTAATAATTTACAAACTTCAGGTTATAAAGCAGACACAGGCAATATCAATAGAGTTAGTATAATCAATTTAAACTATAGGGCTCTGTATTTTTTAAAGGGACTGTGTGTGTGATGGTGGGGAGGTGGGGGATGTCTGCTAAGTTTAGTACAACAAATCCCAAGCAAAGACTTTAGTAAGAAAGTTTAAATAATGGGATACATTTTTAAAAATAAAATATGTGATTTAAAAGCAAAACTAAGGTTGATGTAAACTATATGAGTTGACTTTAAAAAATGAATTTGAGTATTCGTCTCTAACTCAAGTAAATTTTTAAAAGGAATAAACTGAAATCACACAGAGTTTTCATTATCTTGTCTTAGACTGTTGAAAAAGAAAGATGAATTGCAAAAAGTTAAACAGCAAAGAGTAAACAAAGAAGAAATTGTTCTCATTTCTTTATGTCATAGTTTACATACAGGGGCATCATGTTCTCTCAAAAACAAAATGACAGTTGATTTTCTTCTATATCATTTTTGTATCATATCACTACTGCCTCCAAACATTAACAGGCTATACAGGTAGAAGGGACAAAAGAGTTGGAAAGAAAACACCTATAAAGTCAAATAACCTGTTTATTTTGGTGGAGCTTCTTGTGTCCTCACTTACAAAAATTCAACAGCATTGAAAGAAAAAAGTAATCCTTCATCTGACCATCACAGTGGACTGGCATCCTGAATTTTATTATCAGCAATTAATTTTAACTATAGTTTGAAACCAAAGGCCTCAGCAAACAGGTGGCTAAACTCTTTAAGTAGGAAATTATCACAGTGTACACTGAGGGAAATCTCTAAAAGATTAACATTTTATGGTGTCAATTGTAACTAGGGTTGGACAGATATAACAAAATAGGCTGGAAGGTTCCCACAATGTTGGGCCATTAGGTAGTTTCTAAAAGGCAGGTAAAATCTGCTATGTTCCTTCACTTAGAAAAGTACAAAAATTATATATACAAAAAAAAACCCTCCAAGGAATACTTGAAAAATGCCTGATCTCAACTCCCACTTCTACCCAAGAGACTGAGGTGTAACCACGAAAGTACAGAGGAATGTCAGTTTCTTTGATGAAAGCAACACATAGCCAGATGGCTGGGATCCATGTTAAAAATCACATCATGGACTATAAAAACATTGCTTCTAATTCCTGTTTGGCTCTCATAAGGACCTTTGTCAATATATATTAATATTGACATCGCAGGCAACATTCCAGAAAACAGAGAGAAATAGGATGCCTATTCTGTGAGAGAAATACTAGATTTGGCATTATTGTTCTAAGCCTCAATATAGTTTAACGACAAATGGATGGATAGCAAAATATAACTAAAACAAACTGCCCTCACTTGCAAGTCAGAATTCCAGGTTTAAGAAGTAAATAAAAAATTTGTACTCATATAATAATTTTAGAATTGACGAAAACAGGGATAGAAATGCTGGAATATTCAGAAAAAAGGATAAATGTTATGTCCCTGGGGTTAAGCATGCTCTAAAATGATCCTCTACAGTCAAGATTCTTAATGTGGTATCTGTGAACACTCTGAAATTATATGCAAATGTGCATGTGTGCTTCCCTGTGCATGCTCATTTTTATGGCAATGAAGAACCACTGCTATGTAGTGATAAGAAAAAGAATAAAAGCACAAAAAATAATTATGACAATTTCCAAAGAAAAGATGCTGGAAGCCAATGAACAGCCAGCATCATCTCTGTAGAATTACCACTGTAGAACAGTTTTAAACTTTTAAAAATTGATTTCCCCAACTGTAAATTTTTATTAGACACAACTATCCATTTACTGTGTATATTTACAGATCTTTTTTTTTTTTTTTTTTTTTGAGACGGAGTCTCGCTCTGTAGCCCAGGCTGGAGTGCAGTGGCCGGATCTCAGCTCACTGCAAGCTCCGCCTCCCGGGTTCACGCCATTCTCCGGCCTCAGCCTCCCGAGTAGCTGGGACTACAGGCGCCCGCCACCTCGCCCGGCTATGTTTTGTATTTCTTAGTAGAGACGGGGTTTCACCGTGTTAGCCAGGATGGTCTCGATCTCCTGACCTCGTGATCCGCCCATCTCGGCCTCCCAAAGTGCTGGGATTACAGGCTTGAGCCACCGCGCCCGGCCTATTTACAGATCTTATATATGATACTAATAATTCATTAATATTACAAAAGCTTAATTTCTTTCTCATATTCAGGTTGAGCATCCCTAATAGAAAAGTCCAAGATTCAAAATGCTCCAAAACCTGAAACTTTTTGAGCACTGATATGGTGCCACAAGTGGAAACTTCTACACATAAGTACTTAACACAAACTTTGTTTTATGTACAAATTATTTAAAATCTTGTATAAAGTTACCTTCAAACTATGCATATAAAGCATATATGAAACATAAGTAGATTTCATGTTTAGACTTGGATCCCATCCCCAAGATATTTCTTTAGGTATATGCAAATATTCCAAAATCTGAAATCTAAAACCCATCTGGTCCCAAGCATTTGGGATAAGGGACACTCAACTTGTATATACATATATGCTAGTATTTTCTTCCCATCTCCTGTGGATCATCCAGTATACCTCACCCTAGTCTCTCCCCTCCTCCACTCCTATCTTAAATCAATTCTATAAAGAATAGAGAATTCTTTTAGAAATGTAAGTTAAATCATGCCAGTCTCTTGCTTAAAACTCACTAGTGGCTTCCCATGATATACAAAATAAAATCCAAATATCTTACTATGGCTTAAAAGGCCTTCAGTGACTTAGTCCTTTCTGTCTCTTCAACCTCATTTCCTAACACTCTATCTCACTCTAGCCATACAGGTGTGGCTCTAGCCACATAGGTTTCTTGATTATCCCCTGAACACTCCAAGATGGGTTCTACCTCAAAGCCTTTGCATCTGCTATTCCCTGTGCCTGGAATGCTCCTCCCTTAGATCAACCCACAGTTTGATCTCTCACTTCATTCAGATCTCTGCTCAGAGGCCTCCTCTGATCACCCTGTTCTCAAAGACATCTACCGTCACCCTTTTTAGTCATTCTCTCTCTGCCTTTCTGTCTTTTTTGTTGTGTTTAGTTTCAGACCATTTACCATGGCTTGATATTATATAACATATTGGCCCCAGTAAAATATGAGCTCTGTGGGGCTAAGGGTTTTGTCAGCTTCATCTCTGTGTCCCCAGTACTAGTCTAAAGTTGTGCACATAGTAGGTTCTCAATGATAAATGAATGGAAGAAGAATAGTCAAAGCAATTGGCAGACATTCCATCTAATGTTCATCTGCATATGAACCTCAAAAGAATATTCACATGACAGAGGCTACCACACTAATATGAGCTATTGATCAGACAGCTAAAAATCAGCTTCCTCTTTCCCCAACTTGCATAACACTGAAACCACATCTTCCTTATGGTATTTATCACTGTTTCTTTTATACCATTCTTATTTCATACAGATCTTATCCCCCAGTAGCCTTTGTGGAAAAAAGTCCCAATCTGATCCTTCATCTTCTCCCTTATCACATCCAACATATGGCAGGTATCCAGCCCTTGGATTGTAGGCGGGGCTGACAGTCACATCCTGGCCATGACAATCTGAGGCCCAGCTGCTCATGCAGAAGCGAAAGGTGCCAGCCTCTCCCAACCATAGTGAATGATGATCCCTGACTCTACGCTCAGAAGGATGTTCATGGGCATTCATCTGTTGACAAAGCTGAATGAAGAGAAGGGACTCCCACTGGAAATAAACCTATGAAAAATCACCAATCCCTTGTATGATAATTGAGGAAAAAAATTATCTTAGTGTTGATATAAAAATGATGAACACGGGAAGCGCGTGCGGCCGCCATGGCGCGGAATGTGGGTACCCCCGTACCAGTTGGGTGGCCCACAACTTCGGGTGTTCCGAACCAACTTCTTCATTCAGCTGGTGCGGCCTGGTGTGGCCCAACCCGAGGACACCGTGCAGTTCCGGATCCCCATGGAAATGACAAGGGTAGACCTCAGGAATTACCTCGAGAGCATCTATAACGTGCCCGTGGCTGCCGTGCGGACACGGGTGCAGTATGGCTCTAACAAGAGAAGAGATCACAGAAACGTGAGGATCAAGAAGCCGGACTACAAGGTCGCCTACGTGCAGCTGGCCCACGGACAGACCTTCACGTTCCCAGATCTGTTTCCCGAGAAAGACCAGAGCCCCGAAGGCAGCACTGCCGACGGACTCCACGACATGCTCGCGGAGGAGAGGCAGCAGAGGCAGAGCAGTGACCCTTGGCGGGGCGGCGTCCCCAACTGGTTCGGGCTGTGATGGGGCGGCCATCAGGGATGCGCCCCAGGTAGGCACTGTGGCAGAGCAGCCCTGACACCTAAATAAAAGTCCTGCTGCAGGAGAAAGAGAAAAAAAAAATGATGAACACAAAATAAAGACTAAACTTAAATGATGATCAGGTGACCTTCATTTCTTTTTTAGGGGTCAATTCCCAAACAGAAGTAGAACTATCACAAACATGGCATTAAACATTTTAAAAATTGAATTAAATTAAGAAATCAAGTTATACAATAGGAACAATTTTAAAGATGAAGAAATGAAAGTGCTTAAAGGTTTGGACCAGCAAAGCATATTCTACACTTAGACCAGTAAGCTGGTCATATAAAATGTTCATAAAAATTTCCTTTTGAAATAAATATACTTGGATATGAATAATTTTCATGTGCCAGAAGTTAAATAAAGCTTGAAAATAAATGATAATAGGCAAGTTGCTTAACATTTCTACATCTTAGTATCTTTATCTGTAAACAAAAGGAACTGAAGTAACTTCAGGTCACTTCGAGGTCTGAAATAATTCAAATAAGAATCTAGTTGAGTTTTTCAGGATGCATATGTGTTTCATGCTTATTAATGGCTGAAACTAGAACAAATATTAAACTCTCATGAGACATTAAGTTAGAAGGCATCATATAAGTCAGCAAAAACAGAGAAGCAATAAAAGGGTAGAGGTAGAAACTAAAGTACTTCAAGAATAAAATAAAATGGAGTTAAATTAAGAAAAAAATGCAATCAACAGGTTTGAGAGAAAAATAATGCAAAATAGAAGTATCAATAAAATGAAAAGATTTAGAAAGCATAATACTGTAAAATGACTTAATGGCACCGGAAAAGTGCAAATCAACTTTCATTATGACACATGAACAATACCAATGATTTTTTGATTTCATGTAAAGCGTCATAATTCATAAGCCCGTAGGAAGGCATTCATATTTCTATATTCTTCTGTAGGAATTGCCATATTGAAACAGAACACTGGTCCATCCCTTTTGCCATGCTGCCCTGACAGCAAACAAATGTTTCAGAGAAGTGCTCTACTCTCACCAGTCCAAATTCAAAAATACACCTAATGGTGCAATACTATATCAAGAACATCATTTCTTTTTGACCTCAGATGGCAATTATCTTATACCCAAAGCAGGAGGCTGGCTCACTTTGATTTCATGTTGGGTGGCCCACTTAAGAGGTTTCACTTATAATTACATCAAGACTGATATTTTCATTCACTTGGCTTTTCTGACACACTAAGCTACTTACACAATTTGCTGTCATCACCGTCACAATTAGGCTCTCATGGGTGTGGAATAATGTACGTATAATACAAATGGTTGTATTTGTATTCGTAACTGTCCTTTTAAAAATCTTTGCTTTCCTGGCTGGGCGTGGTGGTTCACATCTGTAATTCCAGCACTTTGGGAGGCCACGGCAGGAGGATCACTTGAGGCCAGGAGTTCAAGACCAGCCTGGGCAACATAGTGAGACTCCATCTCCACAAAAAAAATTTAAAAATTAGCCAGGCATGGCATGTGCCTATAGTCCCAGCTAGTCTGGAGGCTGAGGTGGGAGGATTGCTTGGAGCATGGGAGGTTGAGGCTGCAGTGAGTCATGATTGCCCCACTGTCCAGCCTGGGCAAGACAGAGCAAGACCTTCCTTCGGGGAAAAAAAAATTGCTTTCTTAAAAATTAAGGTTTCTATTATTAGCTTCAATTTATTCAAAGTCTCGAGAATTCCCAACTTAATGTAAATAACCATCTTGAAGTGGAAATAAAAAGGAGAAATGAACTTTTAAAGAAGTACACATAGCAGTAAGAATAACTTTTGAATACATGAGGCTTTGGGCTTTATGTAGATAGTTCTCTGAGAGAGTGAACTAAACAGAAGAAATAGACTGGAATGGCAAAAGGAATTGATCAGGAGTGTGAAACTGGAGCTGGATCTCAGTTGTTTCTAGTCCTCTACAGATTCAAAGGTACATTGCAGAAGCACTTTAGCCATAAATCCCAAGGTCTCCTCATCTCCAGAGGAATCCTTTTTGGGGAAATCTTCGCCTGCCACACCCTTTCTATAGTCCTGGAGCAGACAATTTAATTAGAGCCTCTAGTATGACATTTAAATTAATGTAAAAGAATAGGGATTGGGACCAGCCTGGGCAACATAGAGAGACCCTGTCTCTAGTTTTAAAAAGAAAGAATTGGAGAAGCCTTTTTTCAACTGGGAAAATAATGACAAACTTGGAGATGCCAATTATTTTCTCCATCAGAGTATTCTGGACATAAGAAACAGCAGTAGATCATAGTAGTCAATGGTGTTGCTCCATAGCTTGACTGGACAAGTAATTTTAAAATTCCAAGGTGGGTGGATCACTGGAGCCCAGGAGTTTGAGACCAGTCTGGGCAACATGGTGAAACTCCACTTCTTCAAAAAACACAAAAATTAGCTGGGTATAGTGGCATGAGCCTGTAGTCCCTGCTACTCAGGAGGCTGAGATAGGAGGATCACCTGAGCCTGGGAGGTTGAGGCTGCAGTGAGCAGTGATCACACCACTGCATTCCAGCCTGGGTGACAGAGTGAGATCATGTCTCAAAAAACAAACAAACAAACAAATAAATAAATGAATAAAATTCTGAATATTGTTTCTGCAGTGACTCCTCTTTTTTAATAAACATTTTGAAGGCTTGATCAGAAAGCTTATGACCAAGTATCTAAAATATCCCTTATATGATAACCATTATGGTAACCCTCCATTAAATGGACAAATAATCTCATAGTCTTTTAGTAATCCAAAGGTTAAAAAAAAAAAAAACCCTGAAAACAAAATTACCAGGATATTTCATGAGGCAAGAGATCCAAAGGCATACAAGATAACCCAGGAATAAAAATGAAGCCAAAAGGAAAAAAGGATGAATTTCCTACTGATGATATCTGTTATTACCAAGAAACAGTCTCTCATGAACCACAAACAACAGAGTAACAATTCAAGAATATGTCATCAGGAAAAACTCAGCCTTAAGTATTAATTAAATGATCTTACTGGTTCTCTGTAAACCTTAAAAAGCCCCTAAGTCTATTCTGGGAGGTATAATAAATCAGTAATATTATCTTAAGATTAAACTGATATTTCTAGACAAGGATGTTTTTTGAAAGTAAATTTTTTCTTTACTCTCCCAGAAATAAGTTGCTATAAAAACCTAGAACATAGTAGACTCACAGTGCCCGGCACACTTATAAATGTTAAATAAAAGTAAATTATTTGGCCTGAACTTTATAACTCCTAAAAATACTAATGGTTACTGCAGTATAAAAAAGAAAGTAAGTTTCTCTTAAAAATCTTACTAAGGCAAAGAAAACACAATCAGAGAGAAAAAATCATACAAGTTTTTATCAAAAGAGAAAGGATTTCTTGGCTGGGTGTGGTGGCTCATGCCTGTAATTCCACTGCTTTGGGAGGCTGAGGCAGAAGGATTGCTTGAGCCTAGGAGTTTGAGACCAGCCTGGGCAGCACAGTGAGATCCCATCTCTACCTCCACCCATTTTTTTTTTTTTTTTTAAAGAAAAAGCATTTCTTACTATCAGTAATAGTGGTAATTAAAAGAACAATAATGAATAAAATTCCTAGATACTTCAAAACTGTCATTCAACTGTTATGCTGGGCAAGGAGCAGCAGAAGACAGTGATTATTGAACACATTATATGTCAAATGCTTTCTGTTTCTGGTGGAAATCTGTGCTTCCAGGCCTAGGCCAGCCAAGCCAATGACAGGCATCCAGATAATGAGCACCTTAGTATGTGAGGTCCCAGAATTTCTCCAACAATTTTTAGAGGATGTGATACTAATCAGTAATATGGCTAGCAGTCTCTAACAGAATGGAGAGAAACAAGCAACACTTAGCTAACCAAGAATTCCACTGGAGTATAGAAGGAACTACCCATTTGTATATGTTTTCTAATTACCCAAAAGCAAAGAATGACCCCTCAAGAAATCATTTGGGCCAATTCCCTACCTCTCTAGATATAAATATGTAACTTGTTCAAGATAGAGAGATAGTCAGCCACTCTATTTTAAAAGATTTTCAGGAACAATATTCCACAATGATCTTTTATATCCAGCTCATCCTTCTGTTTCATTATTATTATTATTATTATTATTTTGAGACAGAGTCTCACTCTGTCACCCAAGCTGGAGTGCAGTGGCTTGATCTCGGCGCACTGCAAGCTCTGCCTCCCAGGTTCATGCCACCCTCCTGCCTCAGCCTCCCGAGTAGCTGGGACTACAGGCGCACGCCCCACACCCGGCTAATTTTTTGTATTTTTAGTAGAGACAGGGTTTCACCGTGTTAGCCAGGATGGTCTCAATCTCCTGACCTTGTGATCCACCCGCCTCGGCCTCCCAAAGTGCTGGGATTACAGGCATGAGCCACCAAGCCCGGCCTGTTTCATTATTTTTAAAGGTAAAATGCTCTCTCCAGTCCCTCTCTCTCCATGGAAAGGTCCACTGACATTGAAAGGTCCTCACCACTGCTCACCAATACCATGGCAAGCATCTCCTAATCTTCTCTCTAATAACCCTTTCCTCCCAAAAGATAAACCTGACTAAGTCAATCTGTGATTTTTAAAAAAACTTCACAGCTCCCTATCACCTTCAAAATAAAGGTTGAACATAATCTTCAGAATCCATACCCAAATTATTTTTCCAGTTTTATCTTCTCCTGTTCCTACCCGTGCAGCCTATGCTCTAGCCACAGCCTACTACTGAACTCTACCCTTTGAATGTCTCCTTTCATATCTTTGCTCATTTTTCATTATCTGCCTGGCATTATCTTTCCTTATTTTTACCTGCTGACTGTACTTCAAAGCCCACTACCTTCTTAAAGTTTTTGTAGAATTTCCCATTCAAGATGGATCTTAAATTACTTTGTTCTCTTACTAGGTTATAAAATTAGCATACCTTCATTACTTATGCACGTAAATCTATTTATAAGCCACCAGACGGCAGGGATAGTCTTGCTCTCCTCTTTGTTTCTTAGCATAGAGCTTGCACAGGAAGAGACTGGAATGTTTGCTGAATTGTATTATGCATATTTATGTATGCATATATATATTTAGACCCATTTCGTTTGATATGTGGTTTATTTGGGGGTGGGGAAAATTACTAGAATCTGCAATAAAGGGAAGTTCATTGACAGTTACACTCAAGATATAACAGAAAGAGTGGACTGGATATTTATGCTCTTCTAGCTTTGCTACTTATTGATTGTTGCCATGGGTAAGACACAATATCTCTGAGCAAGCGGCTGCTGTACCTATAGGCAGCAAGTCTATATTCCAGGCAGGAAGAAGGTGACAGAACAAAAGCAAAGGTGAAGACAGGAGGGGCAAAGGGCTTTCTCAACTTTCTTATTTTGGAGAGACAGTTCTTCTGGTGACTTCACTTTACACCTTGATGTCAGAACTGTGTCTCATGTCCTTATATCAGAAAAACCTGCCCTTTGCACTTTTCAGCTGGGCACATAGCCCCTGTGAAATAAGAGTTCTATAAGTAAGAAATAAGGTAGAATGGCTGGGCGTGATGGCTCACGCCTGTAATCCCAGCATGCTAGGAGGCGGAGGCGGGCAGATCATCTGCGGTCAGGAGTTCGAGACCAGCCTGGCCAACATGGTGAAACCCTGTCTCTACTAAAAACATAAAAATTAGCCAGGCGTGGTGGCATGCACCTGTAATCCCAGCTACTTGGGAGGCTGAGGCAGGAGAATTGCTTGAACCCAGGAGACGGAGGTTGCAGTGAGCCAAGATCACACCAAAGCACTCCAGCCTGGGCAACAGAGTGAGACTCTGTCTCAAAAACAAAAACAAAAAAGAGAAAGAAATAAGGTAGAATGAACGCTGGTAGACAATTAGCAGAGCATGTTACAACTTGGAAGAGGGAAATAGTTAAATAGCTAAGTTTTCAGACAACAGTAAAAAAAAAAAAAAAAAAAAAAAGCAAGAGAAAAAGAAGCCAAGTTAATGTGGACAAATTGCAGTAAAACCTCAGAAGACTGTATCAATCACTGAACAGAGAAATGGCAGATGAGTTCCAGCATAGCTAATGTATTTTTAATACTGGGAAAATATACAAGAAATTTTATTCACAGAGTCCAAATTATATTTAGTGGATTATGGAAACTCAACAATTAAAACCAAGTAAGTTTCTCACTTAGATCATTAGAAAGTGATCCTTGAAAATGTTGGTTAAATGGGCTGCTCTGGGTAAATAGGGCACAAAATCCAAGGCATTATGATAGAAAGCATTGTGACCTTTAGCTTTAAATTTAGTTGTTTTCAAATTTATTTAACAACTATTTGCTAGTAATAGTATGCATTATACTAAGAATCAATGCATTTGTTGAGCATTTCTATGTGAAAAGTACCACGCAGATCCTAGAGACTGGAAGAGTGAGAACACAAAAGTTGAATCAGACATTACCGTTACCTTCAAAAAAGATCATAACGAAGAGGGAGATACATAGGAAGGCCTGGACAAAAAAAGAGGGACAAGAGGAATGATGCTGAGTGGGGTCAGGTTCCTAATAGGCCACAGTGTTGAGACTGGCTACTGTTCCTAGCACTGCTCCAGGGACAGATCGGGGAGTCTTCCCAGGTCTGGTTGGCATATTGTAAGGGACACTCCGACCTTTACAAACACATGCTGCTGTTTTGCTCTTTGCTCCTGACACATACTTATGTTATTGTGGACTCTCAGGTATTCTGAGCTGTTAACACTCAACACTTATTTAATGTCACAACTTCTAGCATGCTCATTTGAAAAAACAAAAACAACCAATGACCTTTCATTTTAAAAAGTAACATGTTCAAACAGCAAACTTAGGAAATATAGAAAAACACAAAGGGGAAAAAAAGCAACCCATAATCTTATAACACAGAAAAACTCAGTGGTAACATTTTGGTATATGTCCTTTCCACAAGTTTTGTATCCTGCCTTTTCCCTTTAATACATCATGAACATTTTCCTATGACAATAATGACCCCTCTACTGACAACATGATTTTTAATGGCTGCACTGCATTCCATCATATGGATGTACTATAATTTATTAAACCAATCCCATGTAATTAGACATTTAGCTTGTTTCTAATTACTTGATGTTCTAAGAGCCATATTATTTCCAAGATTTCTGAAGAGTAACTTTTATTGTTTATTTTTAATTATAAAAATTATACATGTTTTGGTGAAGAGAATTACAGTCTTTTTTCTTTGCACACATATACACACATTTCAAAAAGTGGGAGCTCACTGTATGTACTGTCTTATAACCTTATTTTTTCACTTAACAAACTACTAACATCTTTCCATAATCATTACATAAATATTATTCTACAAACACCACTTTTAGTGGTTGCATATATTCCATTGTATGGTAGTAGCTCAGGTATTTCTGTTTCCAATTTTTGCAAATGTCTACAATGAACATTATTAAAGTTAGTGTGTATACTTATTTTCTTGAATTACATTCCTAAAAGTTGAACTGGTAAGTCCAAAGAGCATTTACATTTAAGGTTTTTGTTACATTTTTCCCAATTTCTACTATACCAAACTATATATCCACCTGCAGCATGTGGTCTCTTCCTGTACTTTTACCCAACAGTGAGTATTTTCACTTATTGCCACCCAACCATGGTCAGCCTGATACATTTCTACTGGTCTTTTAAGACATAATTAAATATCATTTCTTCAGAGAGGCTTTCCCTGGTCTCCAGTTTTCTTTCCAAGTGTAGTTACTGCTTCTTCCACTATGCTCTCATATCACCATTTATGTTCCTCACTTTTGGTGCTTACTACTCAGTAGTCAAATTGCTGTTCGAATATTGTCTTTCCACCTAGACTGTGTGCCTCTTTTTGGAGGTAACGGTCATGTTTTATTCACTGCTGTAGTCCCAGTGCCTGGCTATGTCTGACACACAACAGGCACAATAAATGTTGGGTGAAGGTGCAGATTAGTGTCAAAACTCCCTGTTTTCCTAAAGAAAATGCTCCAAGCTGGTTTATGGATTTTAATTCTTTTTTCAAAATTTAGATTTTCATGATTTATTTAATAAAGTATCTAATGTCGGACAGTTAGTTTATACTTATTTTCTTTTGGATTTCAATTCTAGATATAATGTGCTGTACAGGAATCTGTAGGTGTTAAATAAAAATAGGAAGTGTCCGGGATTACCAAAGTACAATCTAGAGAGAAATATTCATTAGTAGAGTAATCTTTACGGAAGGGAAAACCATATATGTCTTTCCAGACTTTGACCTTCTTCTATTTCAGAATCCATAACAAATACCAGACGTGTACAAGCAAAAGAGTCTTCGTACTATAAGTAGCTTTCATTTTAAGGGGAAAACTGTTCATTAATTCACACAAACACTCTTTCTATTGTCAAAAATGTACACACACATCATCATCATCTTTGTGTGCAAACAACATAAATCTACAAGTTATAACCAAGTAGAATATAGGAAAACTTAAAAATGGTTATATTAATGTTATAACATTTTATAATCCTTCCAGGGGTGTAAAGCATAAATAATTTGACCTTTATTATAAACAATCTGGTAATTAACATCCTTGTACATACATCCTGCTCTTTGCCAGAACTGTCTCCATAAAGGGGGGAAATGCATTTGTTTGTTTTAGTATGGGCCAGACTAATTAAAATTCCTGTGAAAATCTTCCTGCCTCATATTATTCTTAAAATCATAAGTTCATTTGTTTCAAAGCTACAGAAATAGAGCTGATAAAAACAAAAGAAACTATAGAGCTTGTGGGAAGCTCTATAGGTCAAATGGCTCAGGGTCCTCAATCTTCTGGTGCTTCAGAATTGATTGTAAATAACATATACAAGGTTGTCTCTCATTGGAACATTTTCTTCTGCAAACTCAGCATCCCCGTAAATGAAGAAGTGATTTTGTTTTGAATGGCTTATCTAGATCAAATTCGAACCCTTGGACATTATAGCTTATCTTGTAAGTACATTCCTTTTATGTTTGAAAACTGTTTTAAATGTTTGTTTTTATTCCTAGGTTGATTGTGGATCAGAATTCAGAGCAGGACATTAATATATATCTAATAATCCCCCCACTGGTTTTTCTAGATTATTCCCCATTCTGATGACCACAGAACTTTAAACTTGAGTATTATTAAGATTTACAGAATACTAGGAATTTATTATAAAGCTCTCCAATCCAAAATGCTTTTTTTCTAAAGAACCATTTTAAGTGTCAACCACAAGGTGTGTGATAAGAAATTTCTTTCTTTTTTTTTTTTTTTTTCTTTTTTTGAGATGGAGTCTCGCTATGTCCCCCAGACTGAAGTGCAGTGACATGACCTTGGCTCGCTGCAACCTCTGCCTCCTGGTTCAAGTGATTCTCATGCCGCAATCTCCCAAGTAGCTGGGACCACAGGCATGCGCCACCATGCCCGGCTAATTTTTGTGTTTTTAGTAGAGACGGGGTTTCGCCATGTTGGCCAGGCTGGTCTTGAACTCCTGATATCAGGTGATCTGTCCGCCTCGGCCTCCCAAAGTGTTGGGATCACAGGCGTGAGCCACCGTGCCCAGCATAATAAGAAAATTGAATAGGCAAAAGGTTTATGGTCATTCAGAAGAGACACTAGGGTCAACACACTAAATAGCAATGACTGCTATTTATTTTTAAAAATTTTGTATTTTCCAAAGTGATCACTGAATATTAAGCTAATGGAACATTCTTTCTGTCAATTTCACTATAGAAAGGTATAAAGTTTGAGACTAAGTGATAGAGCAGAAAATAAATCACGGTTTTCAGTGCATCTGCACCTTAATTTAGTTTCCAATACATCTGCACCTTAGTTTCTCTTTTCTTTTTAAAAAATTCTTGCCCATGTAAGACATTTTATTATGTTTTAAAAATCTCTTTTAATCTACATGTTGCCCTTCATCCCTTTCTTTTCCTTATAAGTTATCCATTTAAGTACCTGGAATATTTGACTCTGGAGTTTCCCACCGTCTGCATTTTGCTAATTGCCTATTAGCAAGGCAATTCAGCATGTTCTTCTAAGGTCTCACTATTAACACCTAGACTGGAGCACAGTGGTGCAATCTTGCCTCACTGCAGCCTCAATCTCCTGGGCTCAAGCCATCCTCCCTCAGTCTCCTAAGTAGCTGGGACTACAGGTGCATGCCACCACACCTGGCTAATTTTTTTTTCTTCATTTTTTTAGAGATGGGGTTTCGACCTGTTGCCCAGGCTGGTCTCAAACTCCTGTGCTCAAGTGATCTGCCTGCCTTGGCCTCCCAAAGTGCTGGGATTACAGGGATGAACCACTGTGCCCCGCCATGCCTCTGTTTCTTAATCAGAAAAATGGATACTCATGCATGAAAGTATTACAGCTCACTGTGATGCCCATAATTATCACCACAGAGAGAGTTGAATACTGAGAAACAACAATGGCAAGAGTGAGATCAGAGAACCCATACTCTGCAACTGTCTGTCTTTCATCTGGGTTCCAGCTCTGCTACATGTGAGATGTATGATCCCAGATGAATCTCATGCTCAGTTTCCTCACCTATCAAACAAGGATACGACTCACCTCATGAGAGTGCTGTGAGGGTTAAATGTGGTGATGCATTTGAACAAGGTTTTTAAAGTGCAAAGAGCTATAAAGTGTACAAATTCGTGACAGCATTACTTATAATCAGGGGCTTAAATATCTTTATAATGAAAAAATATTTTAATGTGTTGGAAAATCTATCTCTTGAGAAAGGTTAGATATGACACTGACTTGAAACAAAAGGGTCTATATGACTTAATGAATAATTGTGAAGGTATAAATGATACCCCTGTACCTAGGAAACTTACAGCCCTATGACCCAGGAGCTCTGTGAGTTCTATAGGATGATAGCAGTGGGTTTCTGTCCTACACAAACATCTCAGTACCATTTAAACAACTTACTCCAAAGCCACCAATCAAAATGTCAAGTAATGATTTACAGTGGGTGAATACTGAAAAAAAAAAAAAGTGCTGATTTTTATTTACCTTTCAATCTGTGCAAATCCATTAACTATGGATGCTAATGCTCTTCTTCAAAGCACTTTGCCAGGTCACTTCCTTTCTTCCACTCCACATCCTGTTTTCTCTGGGCTTCTCACATAAATTTATTTGAGGGCTCTCCTGCCTATTCACCTACCTTGCACCTCTGACCTTCTCCTCAGCCAGCCTATATCTGAGCCTTCCTTTCTACTCTCCCTTGCCCACCAAACTTCCATTCCATCTGTTTTTAAAGAAATTTCTTAAATACTATTTTCAGGTACTCTTGACTATTTAGTTAAGAAGTCATTTTTCTAGAGCTGTGGTCTTCAATTTGGTAGCCACTTGCTACATATGGCTATTTAAGGGTATATTTAAATTAACTAAAAAATTAAATTTTAAATAGTTTCTTAGTCTTCCAGCCACATTTCAAGTGCTCAGTAGTTATAAATGTTAGTGGCTGCTCCACTAGAAAATGCAAATATTATATATTATAGACCATTTGCATCACTACAGAAAGTTCTGTCGGACAGTGCTAGAGCCCATTTTTCTCTATAATAGTGGAAGACAGTGTGGTGTAGTAGGAAAGGTATGAATTTTGAAATTAGACGCCCTTTGTCTTTTCAATACTGGACTTAAAAGATAACTACAAGAAATTATACAAGTGCCTAGCACAGTGCCTGCCAGAATAGGTGCTCGATTCATGGTAGCCATTATTAATGTGCTACTGCTTTTTAAAGTAACTCTGGAGTCTCTGTTTTCCTTTTAGCAGGGCACACAAAAATCTGGAGGAGTAACAATCAACGTGACTGGGCATGGTGGCTCATGCCTGTAATCCCAGAACTTTGGGAGGCCAAGACGGAGGGATCACTTGAGGTCAGGAGTTCAAGACCAGCCTGGCCAATATGGTGAAACCCCGTCTCTACTAAAAAAATACAAAAATCAGCCAGGCGTGGTGGCAGTCACCTGTAATCTCAGCTACTTGGGAGGCTGAGGCAGGAGAGTCACTTGAACCTGGGAGGCGGAGGTTGCAGTAAGCTGAGATCAGGCCATTGCACTCCAGCCTGGGGGACAAGAGTGAGACTTTATCTAAAAAAAGCCAAAAAAACAAACAAACAAAAATCAACGTTACTACCTTTTCTGTGAGGCATACTAGAAATAATATGGGTTTTGGAACTACGGAGACTTGATCAAATCCTGCCTCTGCCCCCTTATTAGTGGAGAAACTCAGGCAGATTAATTTTCCTGATGCTTGAATTTCTTCATCTGTGATAAGGAAATAATAATACCTACAATGCACAGTAGTAATGATGATTAGAGGTAATGTGTGTAAAATACTATGTCTGGCACATGGTAGGCATTCAATAAATTTATTATAGAAAGCAGGTACTATTAATTCACCTTATAGAGTGCCATGTATTCAGCATAGTTATGTTCTAAGTAAGTGATTGTTGTTGTTGGTAATGAAGGCCAGGCTAATAAATCTTTTGCAGGATGGTGGTATTTATGCTTTTGTTTAAACACTTCTCCCTACACAGGGCTTTCTCTCGTACTCCTAGGATGCAGGTAAACTTAAGTTTTTCTCTATGGTATTATCAATTCCAGTTAATTATTTTTTTAGTTTTAAAAATTTTATATGAGAAGGAAAAAAATGAGTATTCACAATTAATCGGAAAGCCTTTAATTTACCATTATTTGGTAGTTTTTACTATTATGAAGACAGTTATGGAGCGGTATGTGGATTGGAACTGCAGATTGGCATAAAGGACTGCCACTATCACTGTCACCAACAAAGGTTGTGGCTTAAAATTTTGCCTGGACAGCAAGTCTAACATTTCTGCCATCAGAGCATAATCCAAAAGTCACAACTCAACAAAGAAAAACAAAAACCAAACAAACCACCGGAGGTTAAACGTATGCATGAGACATTGGAAGGCTGTGGGAAGGAGAAGGGAAGCATTCTGCAACCCCCCTCTTCATTCATGCTGCCAGAAGGGCAAATAAGAATTGTGTCCCTCTTGCTTCTGGCAGTTGGCACACCCTAAGTGACAGCACATTTCAAGAAGCTGTTCTATTTGCTTGAGTTGTCTCGTTCTTTCAACTGCTGTGGTGTTGTGGGTCCTGCTAAAATATCTTTGGGGGAGTGGGTGAAAAGTGGTGAATCACAAATTTAGTAGCCAGTTATTCCTCAGGGGGGAAAAAAACAACAAAGAGTGACCAAGTAACCAAGTAAAGAGAACTATGAGTTCAATAACCAGGATTATCCCATGGCAAGGATTCTGTTATCGTTGGGCATGATTCCTTTATCTCTCAGAGACAATCAACCTTCAGCCAGAGGAGTGTAACCTTAAAACCTCATAACTCAATTTAACATAGTGTTAAAGTTTGGGGGGATATTTATCAGTGCTGAGGCTGATACAATCAGTCTGAGGGACCCTCGAGCAAAGAGCAGTGGGTGAAGAACATGTCACCTCCGTGCACATTCGTTTCCTTGATGAACAAGGGGCTATTAGCTGCAGAGAAAGCATTATCTAGGTGAAGAATGATGCCAATTGTTTTAGCTACTTCTCTTGAAATTGTGGAATAGAACACAGAATCTTAGTGAGTTAAGGAGCAGTTTTTGTTAATATGATGTGGATTTTTTTTAAGTTTAATTTGGCAAAATATAGACACATATTCTTCGATAGTAACCAGGAACTAATTTGAAACATACATCTCTTTTAACCTCTGCTCTTACTTCATTAAATCAAAAAATTTAAAGATAATCACATAGGCTGGGCATGGTGGCTCACGCCTTAATCCCAGCACTTTGGAAGGCCAAGGCAGGCGGATCACCTCAGGTGGGGAGTTGGAGACCAGCCTGACCAACATGGACATATCCCGTCTCTACTAAAAATACAAAATCAGCCGGGCGTGGTGGCGCATGCCTGTAATCTCAGCTACTAGAAAGGCTGAGGCAGGAGAATTGCTTGAACCCGGGAGGCGGAGGTTGCAGTGAGCCAAGATCGCGCCATTGGCTCCATTCAGCCTGGCAACAAGAGCGAAACTCCGTCTCAAGGAAAAAAAAAAAAAAGATAATCATATAAGGCTTTAAAAAAAATCTAGTTTTCATGCAAAATACTAGCTTTCATGCAAAATTTAAGAAGAAAGGCCATATATGGCTTTTTTTAGTAATAAGCTAGTTAATAAAGCATCTAAGGAGGGAGGAAATATATTCATTGAACATGTGGCTTTTTAAAGAGCTAGGCACCATCTACAAAATTTAATTCTCAATAAATTATAAATTTTAATTGTGAATTTTTATACAAAATATTATTTCTAAACATATCTTGCTAATAAAATTTTGCCACTCTCTTCACATTATGTTGTAAATTAATCATTGTCCTTACTGATTCTAAGTAGAAATGTAACTTGTAATGCCTTTTTAAAAACTACCTCATGATTTTAGTTTGTTTTTTAAAAGTACTTTAAAAAAATAATTACATTCTTATTTTAAAATACATTTTCTTTAATTTTACCTTTCAGCATAGTTTATTATATTATTACAGCTTTAAATAACTGATAACATTTATACAAGAATAATCTTATTAACTGCTCTGTATGCAGGTTTTCAGATTTAAAATATAAAATTGTATTATTTTTGTTGAATAGGCTTACTTTTATAATTTCTTTTTACATGCTCTCTGGATAGGCTGGACGATGAACTGATAATTTAAGTTAACATCTTGGAAATCCAGGAACTTTCATATAACAAACTTATTAAAATATATTTCAGAAACTAAACTTTAGACGATAACATGAAATATCTGCTTTTATCATTTAAAAAATGACAAGCATATTTCATTTTAAAAGGATAGTAAAAGTTTCTTAATCAAAAACTTCTCAGGGATTTTTAACCACAAGGATTTACTGCAAACCTGCTGCATCTGCCAGGCCAGTAAAACTGCCAGCCTACCTCAGTCAATATCTCATATCAAGATGCCACGTTTTAAAAATCTTCCTGATGGGATAAATATTGTAGAATATATTCTTTACTAACTCTGCAGATACAGCTTTCATGGAGACATTTATGAGACATGAAAGAATTGAGGGAAAAATAAAACCTACACTGCTTTTTAGGGTTTTAAAAAAATTCTTTATTGGAATTTCAATAATTCATTTAGCAGAGTGTGCAAAAAATTTCATAGAAATCTTTTCTTAATTTTACACTTTTGCCGTATATTGAAAATCATACCCAGCATGGTCTTATATTACTTGGACTGAAAAATATAATATGTTAGAATTATTATGAGTGATAACGTGGGTAAGAGTTTAAAGAACATTATAAGTAAATCAGACAGAACTCAATTTTTGCCTATTCTAGATAGGAAAAGTAAACTTAAAGTTGCAAAACTTTTTACCCAGGTGGTGGCTTCTGCATTGCTAGACCAGGACCTCTGCAATGTTCTGTATAGTGATTCATACTGTAACAGCCATAATTTCAATATACAGTATCTCAACCTGTAACAATCATAAGCAAACTATGAAATGTGTCACAATTACTTACTCAACTGGCAGAATTTACCAAATCACCACTTGTACAATTTCAGCTATTTCCCTTAACTAACTTCTTAAAAACAGAAAGAAACAACAAAATGTAATAATGTAAGAAACAATGTAAGCATGTAAGAAGCAACAAAAATGCTGACAGAAGGCCAGCATTAGATAAAAATGTAAACACTCTGAAAGCTTATGATTTATGTGCCTTCACAAGTTAGTCCTCATTTATTTTTGCCAGATCTAGTTAGTGGAGTAGCCTAGCCTTCCTAACTGCACTGGAATTGATATGAACTTTTCCACCATTTGTCCTAAATTTCTTTGCATCTGATAGGCAAAGTCATTATTCTTTCATATACCTTTTTATCTGAATAGACAAAGCTGAGATATCTTATATTGCTGAAAAATGTTTTTCTGCTGGCAAGACAAGCTATATGTATTGCCTCTTAACACTGAATGAAATATATCTAACCAAATTAATATATTTAGAGTTAGGGAATTACATTACAATTTAAAATTGTAATGTATCCATGGAACAAATATGAAAGCAGTAAAAAGTTTTCCCTGTTTAGCTCCTTCTAATGTATCTCACCCCAAACAAATAGGGAATTTTAATGAATCCAAATTAGGGGGAAAACATTTAAAATACTAATACTATCAAATTTAAGTAAATTTGCTATTTTTGAGAAAGCAAACGTGCAAAAGATTCCACATGAAGAGCTCCTTGAATTGTCCTGATGTTTCCTAGGAAAATTAAGAAAGATATTTGCTTTACAGATGAAAGCATTTGCACACAGAGAGCAAGAAAGCAAAGAAGGTAGAAGGAAACTGCCTTACTTTCAGTTTCAATTATATGATAAAGAAAATAATCATATTTAAAATAAGATACTCAACAGGTACTCAGATGCAGTTTCCTAGGAAATCGCCTTCTATCCTACACTTTGACAACTATTCTGATACCCCAAGAGACCCTGACACCCTCTTATGGTTACACAGATTAAACTTCTGCAAATAATTTCTATATTATGCTGTTATCAACTTTAATATTCAAAAAGCTAGTCATTGTAATTTCTCTAATAGTGCTAACCGGAAGAGTACAAAATATTAAGCTAATTAATAAAATCTGTTTTAAAAATATTCTAGAATGAACCTTTTCCAAAGCCAAGTAAAGACAGATCCCTTCAGAGAGCTTTGTGAAAATATATCAATAACTTAAAAACAATAAAGAATGTATTTCCAAAAACAATCACAACTTTTTGGTGACCAAAGCAATTGAAATGTACATAGTAGTAAATAGCACAGGTATAACTAAAGGCCATCTTCTGCTTCTCTACTCAGATAAGAATGTTCCAGAGTTTTTATAAAAATCCACAATTTTATCTGTCTCATGAAAGCATGGCCTTTACATTTAAAAAAATCAGGCCCAGCAGGTATCTAAGAAATCTGACACAGATCAAGAGATCAAGGTAAGATTGCCTAACTTGATTGTAGTTAAATCTAAAAAATGTTATATCAAATTATTATTTTTAAAAAATGCATACAAATTAGATCATTCCTATGTAGATCCATAAATGTTTTGCTATTAAGAGGTTTGATCTGTAGGTTGGTTAAATTTTTTCTTCAGGTGCTCATAGGAATGTCAATACTAAAAATTAATATTAATAAATAGCTAAGATTAAAATCGTATTCACATATCTTAAGGGAGAGGCACATAGTTTAATAAAAGTAAATTGATTTCCTTATTTTAAAAAAATAATTATAATCTCTTAAAGTAGGGGAGAAAGAAGAAAAATTAGTCAAAATTACGAGCTTCCTAATTGATATTTGATTATTGCATATTCTCACTTATTTCACCTGCGACCAACTTGTTTTCATTTTGTTGTGGTATGTCTATATCATTCTTCTCTTACAATTCCTCAATGAGTATAATATTCAGTACTCCCTTTTGGGGAAAAAAGGACAATATTTAATATTAAAAAGCATGGTCTCAAATTTATTCCTAGAGTTCCCAGAATAACTAAATAGGACCCCATATTTTCATCAGAATGTGATTTGAGCATAAAACAGTCTACCTTAACCATTACTCAAGTTTCTGAATAGCCTAAAACAAAACAAAACAAACTTAGGGATAGTGTCTAATTTTAATCACTTTCTGCATTGCCATCTAAGACATATTAATAGCAACTTTTCATTGGTTCTTGTCTAGAGATCAACTATTTCAAGGCAGAAGGGTTACTTTTAGTAGTCTTCTAGAAAACAAACATAATTTTTTGCTACCTGTAAAAATTTATTCCATAGGCATTTCACATGAAGACATTTGCACACCAGTTCAGTGTCTTCTTCAGCTATTTGCCACTTACTTAGAACTTCAGTATCTGAAATGTGTCTACCATAGAAGGAATGCTACAATAATAAGCTGTAAAATTAATATGTTGTAGGAGACACAGGAGATCTGATTAAATACGTTAGAAATGCTAACCACATCCATTTGTAATTGGCAAAGGAAAAAAATACCTGTAAATTTGGTTTAAAATTCATATTTAACCCACTTCCTTTATCTGTTTAGGAATACAAACCCTCAAGATTATAGTTTTATTTATCCTCCCTTTAACTTGTGTAATAATAAGAATATATGAAATGATTGTAAGAAAGTAATATTTTTGAGGTTTTAAGGAATTAATAAAAGAACATGAATTTCTCATATCTGAGTATGTGTGTGTGTACGCACACATACATATAAGAGTTTTAATTTTTGAATTCGCTACGTAAGCTCACATGTTGAGAACTTACATATCTTAGCTTTCCTCTTCACTAAAGCAAAACAAAACAAAAATCCAGAAAAGCCCAAAAGTAGTATTTCCTTTTACCACGAGAGGGAGCTAGAGAATTCTGATCTCTTCCAAGGTCTATAAAACCCTCTTAACTGCTACTTTATAGACATTCAATTACAACAGGCCATAATACATTAAAGCATTAAAATACACATATATCCCAACATATGCCAAAGCAAGCACTACACTGGTGTGCTCTCCAGATGATCACCAATACCAACATCAAATAAACACTTAGGCATCTTCTAGTGGTTTATATGAGATTTTACTCTTGAGCACTCCCCTCCCCATAGGGCAGCTCTCTTCGTTAGGTGATCCCCTTGGAATGGGAAATATCAAGCAGTGTGATAAAATATCTAAGCACTGGAAGTATGACAGGGGCAGAGTGAGGTAAGGATTAAGAGAACTGAAATTTATGTAGTTTGGAAAAGTGAAGACTCTGGGGATAAATGTTCAGTCTTTAATACTTTCTAAAGGTAACAATATAAATGAATTAGGGGAATTATTCAGTCTCAGAAGATGGTATAGAAAAGAGCAATGGCCTGAAACTAAGAAAGGAAAAGTTTAGGTTAGACATGAAGAATAAATTAGGAATAATAGTTGGGCGGGAAAGATGTCCAGCAAAGGGAGGACCCAAAGCATAATAACTATATTTGATAATTAATTAAATGAGATATTAGTAAGAATGATGTGAATTCATTAGAAGGGCTAGATTAGATAACTCAAAGTAATTTTTTTCCCTAAGCTCCGACAATCTCTAGGTTCAACTGTATTCTTGGGCATTCACAAATGTCTTTCACTGATGATAATGATCACTTGTAGAGAGAAGAGCTAGTAATTCTAGTTAACCCTATGTTTTGTTGATTAAAATAAAATCTGGGGTATTATAATGAGACAACATAATAAAATTAACCAAGACAACAGTGTCTATCTTTCAGAGTATTCTGTGAAAATATACTATACCATATAAGGTATATTTTAACAAAATGGGTCAGCAAATTGGAAAAGGCTTCTATAAGTGAAAACTTCCCATAAAGGAACAATTCCCCTCTAAATCCCAATCTTTTACAAGCCAGAGAATCTATTCCGTATAATCTTTCTTTCCTGCTAGACCAGTGTACCTGGACTTAAGCTACTTAGGGCCCAACATAAAAAAGGCTGTCACTCAAAGTTAGAAAGACAGCCTAGAGCAGAAGTATAATATAGTTTGTGAATTCAACAATCTTTCCCTAGTACGCCATAATATTCCAGATTAAGACGTGGTTCAGCGTTGTATTAAACAGTGTTATTAACATTTCTTTTTTACTTGAAAAGTCAGACTTCTATGTTAGACCAAAAGAAATTACGACTAGTAGAAAAACAAAAACGATCAAAGCAGGAAGAGTTGAATATATATATTACGTATAAACACAAACATACTTGGCCCAAAAGAGTTATTTTATGCTTAAATGAAATTCTTTCTGATTAAAGTAAATATGAGATTTTGAGGTAAAAATGGTCAGTGACTTTGGAGCTTGAGGAAGGATAGTCTGGTGATTAAAATTATACCTCAGAATTCAGACCTCTAGAACTTTAGCGCTTATTGTCTTAGGAAAGATAGCCAAACTTGGGGTCATTCAATGTTCATCTATAAAGCAGATGCTACATTTATTATAATGCAGTACAGATTCTAAGAACAAGGTAAGAAAATATGTTGTATAAGATTTTCTCATCAACAGCATCCAAAGATATATAATTCCTCCCCACCTCTGACTGATTCATATATCAATCAGATAGATATATAAAAGATCTTTGATAATCATATACAAGAACTTTCACATTACCATTAAATTTGTTGACTAGTTTAGAATTTGGAGAGAAACAAAAGAATATTCAAGGCATAATGAAAAAGCTTACTCTCTTCTGTCAAGTCACTCATTTAAAAATCAACTATTTGCACTTAAAAATGGTCACTGTTATTTTGCCATTTACTGAGTAGAAACTCAATTTTCAAAGAATGGACTTTTGCTCATACTCCGCTCTGGAAAAGATTTCTAAAAACACTTTGGCAAAAACCTAGGTCAAATATTATTTTAACTTTCTTCCAAGCTACTGCAAGTCCAACCAATTAGGTTTTTCTGCAAACTCTGTCCCCAGTCATCAACACTGGATTATGTACCATATGCTTAGTTGTGAAGGTACCCGAATCGTCTCTCTTCAACTAGATTATTTGCTCGCTAAGGAATCACATATTATTCCTTTTTTGTATCCTCTACACAGCATCCAAACTCATGATTGAATAAGGACATTCAATATTGGTATTCAATAACTAACTCTTCATTAGTAGTATATTAAAATCTATAACATGGACAAAAAGGCCAAAAAAGATAATTAATTAGTTTTGTGTCAAATCAATTCAGGGGCTTAATGCATGTTATTCATAACTATAATTGTTGGCATTTATGGAGCCTTTTTGAAATTCTTTATAAACTATACCACTCCCAAATCATCCTAGGAAAATAATAAGAATGTATATAGGCAAGAGAGACACATGTGTCTGAAGAACTTGACCGAAACTTGCAAGAAATCACCTAGGAGCCAGGATCAGGCCTTCTACAAACCTCTGTGGAGGCAGCATTGAAAAGCATACTGAGATCATGCAGGTGAGGGAATGCATGCAGTGTAAGCCAGGAGAGGTCACTCTCAGAGAGGTGGTCTTGGGTATGATACTGGCTCTATCACTTGTTGGTTGTAGGATGGAGACACTTAATATCTTCCTTCCTTCCTTTCTTCCTCCCTTCCTTCCTTCCTTCTTTCTTCATTTGGTTTCTCTCTCTCTCTCTCTCTTTCTTTCTTTTCAGATGGAGTTTCACTCTTGTCGCCCAGGCTGGAGTGCAGTGGTGCAATCTTGGCTCATTGCAACCTCTGCCTCCCAGGTTCAAGCAATTTTCCTGCCTCAGCCTCCCGAGTAGCTGGGATTACAGGCACCTGCCACCATGCCAAGCTAATTTTTTAATATTTTTAGTAGAGATGGAGTTTCATCATGTTGGCCATGCTGGTCTCAAACTCCTGACCTCAAGTGATCCACTCACCTTGGCCTCTCAAAGTTCTGGGATTACAGGCGTGAGCCACCACACCTGATGACTTAGCATCTTTAAAATTTAGTTTTCTCTTTGTTAAAACAGAGACTAGATTAGGTGATTGCCAAGTCTCTTCCAGCTCTTAAATTCCATGATTTTACATAGAATTTAACCCAAATATATGGGTTAAATTCGCAAGCAGTTTGTTTTAGTGAAAGAAGCATTATGGAAGATGTCCAGCTATCAACACACGTGAGAGCACTTTACTGGGTACTGGATGAAAAGTCAGAGTTTAAACACACAACAACAGCCCAACATGCTGGGCTGAAAATGAAAAACGGGTCATTCATAGACAGATAATTGTTATTTTTTTTAATTCTTCACAAAAACATGTATAATCCTTGGTAACCATTTGTTTAAGTAATATAAATTACTGTCAACTTGGAAGCCCAGTTCGTCATCTTCATCTGTGATTTATACCAGACTATATAAACGACATGATGTCTTAGATCTAATAAGACATTTATCTTCATGAAGGAAGCCACTGTGATCCTGAGTGACAGTTTACTTACCCTTATCACAGTAAACTCAACACTGAGTCCTTAATTTCTCTCAATGATCTGAAATCTGATGGACTCACCTAAAGCCAACACAAACTTGTTCAGAAATCCGCCAGGTTCATGAAAGTGTGTGTTCTACTGTTGAATTCATTCTTTGGCTCCAAAAACACAAACATGGATATAAGTTTTTATGTTCTTCCACAGTATGTGCCTCTAAACACACATACATAACTTCCATTAGCTTTGACAGGAGCCATGTGCCTTTATTAAAGAAAAATATACCTTCTAGCTAACAACAAAGATCAAAGGAGTTGTCTGAAGAATAAAAAGAAAATGAGAAAAATGCTTGCTTGAATATATATATGTATGCATATATGTTTATTTACAGACTTATTTATGGAAAGAGACTATATTGAGTCATTTTCATTATCTTCATATCACAGAATAAAAAGGAACTAAAAACTCCAAATATGTTCGCATAGCTTACATAGTTTTAAAAAAATACACATGAAGAAAGTTAACAAGCCTAACCCCATCAGTGAGAAGGAAGCAAATGGCTTGCTGTTTTTAAGCCATTAATTTTTTCAATCTACTAGGGTCCTATTGGTGCTAGAATACTATGTATTATTGGTGCTAGGGTACCCAGTGACTGAACCTACATAGGTTTCTAACACTCCAAGTAAAGTAGCCCTAAATTACGCACATTTTACTCCAAAGTTGCCAGCAAGATTCCATCCAAGATTTATCCTGATCAATGAGGTCATTTACCTCTAATCCCTGCATCATTAATTCATATACCTCAGTAAACACTGTAAGAAGCTCAGGTTATTTACTCTGTGAAACAATATAATTTATACACTAAAATCAGGCCTTACCCCTGACTCACAACAATAGGGATCTCAAACTGGCTTACAAACATTTTTTATACTCACTGAGTATAAAGTCTATCAGTGGCCAGGCGCGGTGGCCCACGCCTGTAATCCCTGCACTTTGGGAGGCCAAGGTGGGTGGATCACGAGGTCAGGAGTTCAAGACCAGCCTGACCAACATGGTGAAACCCTGTCTTTACTAAAAATACAAAAATTAGCTGGGCGTGTGGTGGGTGCCTGTAATCTCAGCTACTCAGGAGGCTGAGGCAAGAGAATCACTTGAATCTGGGAGATGGAGGTTGCAGTGGGCCGAGATCACACCACTGCACTCTAGCCTGGGTGACACAGTGAGACTCCATCTCAAAAAAAAAAAAGCAAAAAATTAGCTGGGCGTGGTGGTGGGCACCTGTAGTCCCAGCTACTTAGGAGGCTGAGGCAGGAGAATCACTTGAACCCAGGAGGTGGAGATTGCAGTAAGCCAAGGTCATGCCACTGCACTCCAGCCTGGGCAACAGAGCTAGACTCCGTCTCAAATAAATAAATAAATAAATAAATAAATAAATAAATAAAATAAAGTCTATTGGGGATGCTCTCATAGGTTTAGAGGCGAAACTAAATAAGTGGAAGTTCTAGGAATAGGATTTCAGTTCATTAAGAGGGGGTCTTTTTAATCAATTAGAGCTCTTTATAAGTACCTAATAATATGACCCTGAAAACAAAACAAAACAAAACACGGAAAAAAATGAATACATCTACAATTGTAATTGGAGATTTTACACAGTCCTCTCAGGAGAGAAAAGAAAATCTAGGAATATAAAATACTTAAAGAGTATTATTTATAAAAATAAAAAGAATAAGAGTGTAATCAATAAATATTTCTAGAGCACACATAGCGCATAAGCAAAACCTGATCATTACAGCTACAAAGGAAGTCTCAACAAAGTCCAAAGAATCAAAATAATATACACTGTGCTCTTAGATTATAATGTAATAAAATCAGAAGTCACTAATAAAAGAGTAGGTTTTAAAATTCTTGAAACTACAACAAAACAAACTAAAATAAAAATAGAACAAAAACACAAAAAATGCTTCTAAATAACACATAAGTTAAAAAGGATATCATAAAGGAAATGATAAAACACTTAGAATAATTATGAATGAAGTTTTGTGGGATACAGTAAAAGCATTTAGAGGATAATTTTTAGCTGTGAATACATTTATTTTAAAAATCAATATTATATTCAGTGAAAAAAGCAATAAGGAAAATGAGTTGGAAAGTTCATAAGAGTAGATGTCTACAGAGGACAAACATCCACTTCAGCAGAACTCTTCAAAAACAACGACTTTGAAATCTGTTGGAACTCTAGTCCCTCACATGGGTTAGATGTGTCATCCTTGGTTAAGTCAATTAATTCCTCTAAGCCTGATTATTTTACCTGCAAAATGGGTAACAGTGTCTTCCTCTCTGAGCCGGATTGAGAATTAAATGAGATAACCCATGGAAAGCACTTAGTAAAGCATAGTAAACACTCAATAAATGGTTCCTATTACTAGATGACTTTATCATCCCTTCCAATTCCCAGATTTCATGATACTAACTTTGGCACCATGAAATTTAAGACAAACTTGAACTCCAGCTACAATAATATAATCAATAAATTAAACCTTCATTTTAATTTCAGAATACTAAAATAGTTTTGTTTAAAATACATTCATATCTAATGCTTTCTCCCCACTATTATAAAAATAAAACCCACAATTATCAATAAAAGCTAGTCTATTATTAGTCATAATCTTAAATCCAAAATTCACTTGTATTTTAGAACTAAAATGAAAACAGAGAAATGTCTTAAAAGTGCTAAAAATAGCACTGTAAAAAATTGCTTACTTTTATTTCCAGAATATTCTCTATATTTTTAAATGTACTTTTCAGAAATGGCATGGAGTTGAAAATAGCTACCATTGGTACTTTAACATGTTTGCAATTTCTTTTAAATCAACAAGTATATAATAAAATCAATCAACAACAGGCTCTTCAGTTATTCATTACTACTCTTTTCCAATGATAGTTACAGGTCTTTCCTTTTCCACTTGTTTCTCATTTGGCTGAAGAATAAGAATCTTCTCTAACATTCAACATCCTGATGCACAAAGAAGCTCTAAAATATTCTCACTTCTATCCAGATTTAATTGTTCAATATCCATTCACCCCATTAATTAGAATGTAATCATATATAACAAATAATATATTATCATAGATTTTAGGTTTCTTCTAAAATAATTTTATTTTTTCTCTTTCTTCCAGAAGGAGTCACTATACCCTGCTTATAGAATGATCACTTTCCCCAATCCACTTTTTAAAATAATGTATGTACACAGGGATTCTTCATTATACTAACAAAGTAAGTTTATAAATACATTAAAATCCACTGTGTATTTTGGACACTGAAAACAATCAGATCTTGAGCTTTGTAGCTGCCTGGCTCTTGTACTAAGTACTGTGGTCAATGTTTCCTACTATATTTTTTTCCTTCCATATGGTAAAAACTATGCTTTTAGTTTAGAAATCTAAATGTTATTACTCGTTAGCAAGTTTTCGTTCCCGATGGTGGGGCTGTGCTCTTGTGGGTGTCTCTCTCTGCCTTCAAATTGTGAGCATTTACAAAGGAAAAGGAGAAAGAATTGTAATTAGGTGGCAACATACTCTCATTTTTATGCATGAGTTAGCCTGTAACCTTGGTTTTCATTTTTTGCTGTGTACCTGGCCAGGTTTCTACATTCTTCTAGAACTCTTTGTAGTTTTCACAAAGTCATGACCTAAACACGATACGTACCATGGTTATTGCCCCTCATCACTAAAGTTATGGGTGGATGGGCCAGACTGTGTATTCTTTTATAATGGCAAGTCTAGGATACTATTCTAGCTGATAGTGGAAGATAAAATATCTGAAATATTTTTACATTTTCTAATGAAGATAAAATTCCAAAAGGTTAAAATAACTGTCATTACAAAGAATGTCAAAGAGGAATACCTGAGAGGCCAAGGAGGGTGGATCACAAGGTCAGGAGGTCGAGACCATCCTGGCTAACATGGTGAAACCCTGTCTCTACTAAAAATGCAAAAAAATTAGCTGGGCGTGGTGGCAGACGCCTGTAGTCCCAGCTACTCAGGAGGCTGAGGCAGGAGAATGGTGTGAACCCGGGAGGTGGAGCTTGCAGTGAGCCGAAATCCTGCCACTGCACTCTAACCTGGGTGACAGAGCAAAACTCTGTCTCAAAAAATAATAATAATAAAAAATAAAACATAAAGATGAACATCTTTTCTTCATAAATAATTGACTTAGCTATCTATAAAGACACTAACTTTATATTTGTTTATTTGTCTACTTATTAATAGTTTTCCCAATGAGATAGTAAGCTCCATGAGGGCAGGGACTGTATCTGCTTTCTCACTGCATTTTTCACCTGCAGCTTAACACAGTGTCTTGGTGTTACCTAGGAATCTTTAAATAAATATTTGTTTTAAAAAATGAGTAAGTAGCATATCAAGTGTTACCATTCTCTATCATGGTAAAATCTAATTAAATAGGATATAGACATTGCTCAAAATTTTGACACCTTTATAACTTTCTCTTTAATTTCACAGGAAATATATGTATCTTTAATTTTCAGGGGATGAAAATGAACATTTATTGTGTCTGTTGTGCATTAGGCACTCAGGCACTGTACTAGATTCAATGCTTTGCAGAAACTCATATTTAAACAGTATCATATCATCTTACAATCAAGTTTTTAACACATAAATAGGTCTATTCCTACCTCTACCATTGACTATGTCACTTTGGGAATTCTTTTAATTTCATGCACAGAACTAAAAACAAAAATTTAGTAAGTAAGAATTTAATATTACTAATATAATTAACTCCTCTCTTGTGAGGAACTGTTATGGAACAAAGTTTTCCACTTTGGAGTTTTCCAGATTTACCTCTTTCAACACAAATGTTTTTCCTAAATTTCAACTATTTTAATGAAAATATTTTTAAGCATAGTATTTGTAACTGTATGGTCTCAGCCAAAATGTTTGGAGTATGAATCTATTTTTTTTGATATCTCAGATAAGGATAGTGGTAAGGATAGCAGAGTGGTTAAGACCAGAAGTTTTAGAACCAGACTATGTAGGCGGAAATTCTGGCACTACTGCTTACTAGCTGTGTGATTTTAGATAAGTTAACTTCCTTGAGTCTGTTTCCTTGTCTGTAAAATAAGCATAATCCTAATATCTACATTTTAGGGCAGTCTTGAGGATCAAATGACGACATATGCAGAGTGCTTACCATACAGATGATGCGAGGCAAATAGTAAGTGCTCAATAAATGCTGGCTAAAAAAGTTTTAATTTATTAAGGTACTGAGCACTTGGGTGAGCATGCACTTTTTCTATATCATAGAAAATGACCCCAAACTGCTATTAAAAAAAATTATTCTTATATAAATTTTCTTTATAGATTTTGTTATCTATATAAAGTTTTATTCTTCTGTTTCTTACCTTAATCTTATTTGTTAATTGATGCCTTTATAGTACCCCCTTCTTCTAATTTGAAGCTCTACTGTGGGCTGAGAAACCAAAACACTGTATTGGTTAGAAATGTGTAAGAAGATTCCTCAGCAAAGGGCCTCAGGGGTTCTTCGAAGAGCAAGGTACATAAGTCACATCTATTTCCACTTAGAGGCCTTTCTGGATTACTTATTGTGTTCTCAGTTGTGTTTGGGAAAGTTGGAAATACCAAATAAGTGACCTAAGGATTAATGAGGCACTATTGTTCTAATTCTGTCAAGCATTAGATTAATCAAAAACAAATGAAAGGTTGATTTCTTCCTGTTTTGCACTGTTAATTTTCTACAATTATTAATCAGCTACCAATGTAATTATTAAACTTTTAGTCCAAACAATGTTTTTAGTGTAATACCTGAATCAATACACAGATCCTATATTACAAACCCCATTTTAAAACTTGGGTATTACTAATTGTGCTATTATACAAAGCCCAAGCAAAATAAAATGTTTCTGTGTGATTCAACCCATAGTTCTTATGTGGAGGTTATCGAGTCAATGAAAGGGAAAAAACATGAATCGTCAAAAGGGCTAAATGAAATAACAATCAATGGATAAAGTAAAAAGAGAGTAAAACAGAAATTGTTAAGCTCATGAAATCAAAATAAAAAGAAATGGAAAGATTACAGACTAACAAAGAAAAGTAAGGAAAAATTTACCAACTTTATTCCCAATCCCTAAGTGAATAAAGTGTTTCCAATTTAATGTTCAGTTTAGTAGCACCTCTATTTTTTTAACCCTACTGGGAAGGCATGAGAGAGACTCTGATAAGAAAACCATGTGCATCCGTGATGATGAAACCTTCTGCTCAGGTGGCCACATGCCGGAAGAGGCACAGTGGATCCCCACACTTAGGAAATCTAGGCCTGAGCCAGAAACTGGCAGCTATCAGGCCAAAACATTTATATTTTATGTCTTATCTTAAAAATTCATATATATTTTGCATTTCACTCTGTTACATACTATGGAATTTTGAATATAAAAATAATGTTTCTAACAACTGAATTATTTAACTCCTCTCATTCCCAAATATTCAAGTAAAACTGATGCTCCAGGAAGATTCACACTGTGGTTCTTGTGGCTTTCCCTTCCACTTGAGCAATACCAATATAGTCAGGGGTATGTGAGAAGCACAGGTGAGATGGTATCTTATTATAACATGATGAGCTCAAGGGTCTCAAATGATCCACAGAAAACTAATAATCCAATAATCATTAAATAAAAGCTTCAATTCTCATGTAAATCAGTAAAGCTAAAAAATCCAAAAGAATGGTATAAACTAGGCCCTGAAATCTTAAAATGCCCTCTTAGCTTTTGAGCTACAGTTTTTATAAAAAGATCAATAATGATGTCTTCCTGTTCCAATATGGAATTAGTGTCTCCCTAAATACATTAACTTCAGAAGTATTGAATTACCAAGGAGGATCAGCACCACAATGAAACAAATAGTTGTTCTTTGCAAACTAGTGATTACCAGTAAAGAAAACCCACCAAAGGCTGCTGGATACAAAATGACAAAAGGCAAAGATGTCAGGACAAAAGATAATAAAGTATGGTAGTCACCCAAAATCCAGAAGGATAACACTCACCCTCATCCTGATAATCTGACAAAAACTGTGCGTCGGATGTGAGGGACAGGCCAAGAGTCCCACTGTGATTATCATCAGAGCTGTCCTGTCCAAAGTCTCCTCCTGAGGGACAAAAAAGAGAGAAAATAAGGTCAACCTTTGGACATCCTTATAAAAGGATACATCCTTGGTATGGTACTGGAAGAGATCTATGTATGATCATAAAAAAAAAAGAGATTATCTTTTACTCGATGATGAACATGGCCACTATCCATTAACATATGAGAAACAGTTAAACAAGTTCAAGAACCAACTTACCTGGATGAAAAATTTTCCACTCAAGTACCTCTGTCACTAAAACTTAGGAACTGTTAGCTTAGAGTGGGAATACCTCTTGCCACCAGAAAGAAATTTATCTATCATACTTAAAATAAAAACATAGCTATATAAATTTATATTCAGCCAGGCATGGTGGGTCACGCCTGTAATCCCAGCACTTTGGGAGGCCCAGGCAGGTGGATCACCTGAGGTCAGGAGTTCAAGATCAGCCTGGCCAATATGGTGAAACCCCGTCTCCTTTTCTCAAAAATTAGCAGGGCGTGGTGGTGGGCGCCTGTAATCCCAGCTACTCAGGAGGCTAGGGCAGGAGAATCGCTTGAACCCGGGAGGTGGAGGTTGCAGTGAGCCGAGATTGTACCATTGCACTCCAGCCTGGGTGACAAGAGCAAGACTCCATCTAAAAAAAGAAAAAAATTAAATTTATATTAATATATACTATGTCTCCCTGCATGACTCTATTTCAAGTGAAATAGGACTGACGCAAAGGTTTAACCTTCTATACATGATATAATATAGCAAGCTCAATAGTCTTTCTCTGAAAAGCAAGAGAGGTATAAAAATAGAGAGAACCTAGACTTTGCTGGACTGTATTCCTATTTGTTCTACAACACTAACAAAGTTTTTTCTTTGTAATTCTAGTTTACAGCCTAGGCAACTGACCTCTTAGGAATTCTAAAAGCCCTAAGAAGATAATATTTGTTCTGTAAAATGGCTTTGATAAAAGGTAATGTATATACAATACTGAATTATGCAATTAATGCTAATCTCTTTTGTGTGTTTTCAATATACATTGGATTGTATTCTGTAGAAATGGCCAATGTTATTTTGATACTTTAAAAGGTTCAGACAGAAGATGTTAGCTCATTCAGAAACCGGAAGAAAAGGCTCTGTATTGCAAATGACTTTGCTTAAAATCCCCCAAATAGAGGTACAGTCTGCTGACAAAAGGATACCGACAGCTGCTTATTTCATTTCACAAACATGAAAATAGGATTTTCAACTGAATTTAATATTATCTCAAATACTAATTTCCAAAGGAAATCACCAATGCTAATCTCAGTAAATACTGTAGAGTTTTGGCCTTGGATTTCAACTAGGGAGCTGTGAAACCAAACAACCTACATAGAATCTGTATTGCCTCACTTTAAAGGTTTATTTCCTACAATTAAACTAGAAAACTAGGGAGGTTATAAAATGATAAAAAGAGAATGGCTGTAGCCTTCTCTTTCCATAAATTAGATGATCATATCTAGACTCTTCTTCAAATACTGTATGGTAGGTAGATGTCCATAACTGAGTTGAACACCTACAAATATAGGACTTTAGAAATAAACTATAAAGTTTATTATGGAAAAGATAAATAAAAATTGTAGAAAACTCACACAATAGTCATTGGCCAAAGCCAGAAGAGTTACTCTCCTTTATTAGTTTACTTATCAGGATACAAAGTTTATAGCTATGCTTACAGCATCACTGTGTAATTTCCATAATAACCAGAAAAATTCTCAAATACTGGACTGAGGATTAAAATGCTCAAATTTTACATCATTGGAAGTCCACTAAAATTATATTACCAACACAATCTAAATGGACTGCCTGGCTAGTAACCTGAAAGTGAGCTGCAAGGTTAAATGGAATTTTTATTTTAAGCCAAATAAAAATCCTTAAAAATAAAAAAAAGTACTGGAATTGCCAAGCAAAATTTAACTTTTGTAGTATATACTGAACATTATTTATAAACTAGTTTTCTGCTTAGTTCAAAAATGTGGCAAATCTACCATTAAAGAAAAAGAACCTAGCCAAGCCAGTAGCTCACGCCTGTAATCCCAGCACTTTGGGAGGCCAAGGCAGGTGGATGATTTGAGCCTAGGAGTTCGAGACCAGCCTGGACAACATGATGAAACTCTGTCTCTACAAAAAGTAGAAAAATTAGCCAGGCATGGTGGCTTGTGCCTGTGGTCCCAGCTACTTGAGAGGCTGAGATGGGAGGATTGTTTGAGCCAAGGAGGTAAAAGCTACAGTGAGACATGACTATGCCACTGCACTCCAACCTAGACAACAGAGTGAGCCCTGTCTCTAAAAAAAAAAAAAAAAAAAAGAAAAGAAAACAAAAAAGAAAAAAGTACATGTTCGCATTCTAAGCTTTTTTAAAAAACATGCATATCAGGAAGGGCTTTTTTTTTTTTTTTTTTTTTTAGTGAACTTTTTATTTTGGAATAATTTTAGATTTATGTAAGTGTTGCAAAGATAGTACAGAGTTCCTACACACCCTTCCCCCAGTTTCTCCCAATGTCAACTTCTTACATAATTGAGGTCTATCTGCCAAAACCAATAAATTAACATTGGTATATTGCTATTAACTAAACTACAGACTCTGTTTGGATTTCACAAGTTTTCCATTAATGTCCTTTTTCTGCTGTAGGATCCAATCCAGGGTATCACATTGCCTTCACAGCCTCAGTTTTTAAAGTCTTACCCAAAACACCTGCCTGGGTTTGGCACTTGCTTTCCTAACTTCAGATGGAAAAGTCACTTCCACATGATTCCTATGGTTTCTGAGTATAGTCACCCAAGGTGTGCTTTCAACAGCCACCCCTGGTGTCAAACACGAGACAGTTCCTCTGTAAAGTACCCAACGACAAAGATATACAACTCAATGCAGCAAAACAGAGCCTAGGTCAGTAGTACAAATGGTTGTGGTGCACGAACATTTAGAAATAAGCTTTACACCCAAGTGCAATTAGTTCCTGATGATGGAGATGTTATTATAAGTGTTCTTAGTGTCATATCAAGTGACCCAGTTCCCTTGGGCACACACAGAAACAAGGCTATAGCACCATATAAATAGACACTCCCGTGTAATTGAAATGATTACAACTACTGAGGATGCATGGGTGAAAAGTTTTATAGAAGAACAGCAATTACTGTGGTCATTTTGGATTTGTTTAAGTTTAAGAACATCATTTTTCTTTAAAACATAACCGTACGTGTTCTCTGGATTTGTCTATAGCTCTGACAATTGCAGTTCCAAATGGCCACAACTGTAGTCCAGTGGGATCAGACATAAATGATCACAAACTATAGTGACAGACATTTCCACTCAGCAGCTCTACAATTAGGGCTTAGAACTCCATCTGCTTAGAGTGGCTTTCTCACAAGCAAGACCCTTTGCCACTGGAGACACACTTTCCCTCTGCAACTCCAGCAGAATCAATATATTTCTATACTGATATATATTTTAACACACCATATCTCCATTAATCACATCCATTACCTTCAGTCCTTTCTCTTTGTATTTCTAAACAAGATCTGGTGCAACTATATCAAGGGTTCACCTGCTATTAGCAGGTAATTTGCTCCTATAGCCTAAGTGTCATAAGAATCGGGCATTAGATACACTCCTTGGCATATTCAATGGCAGGTCCTCCACCAAGTACGTGCTGAGGGGCCCATAAGCGGGATGATTTCTCTATTCTTCTTTTCCGAGAGTCAAACTCAATTTCATTCATGCTCTACAGAGTGATAAGTTGGGAATTTCTGAGGGTTGGAGCAGAAAGATAAAGCAGCTTTGTGTCAGGTGTAAGGTAATTATTTCCTAGGGTTTCTGTGCTATTTGTTTTTATTCCCTGTGTTTTCATTAACAGTTAATGAGCTTCCCCCTTAATTCTGAAACAATAGGCTTGGCCACTAGAAGTTGGCTTTTTCTGCCACAGATTCAACCAGCTGTTGCTGCTCCATAAACTTTATGGAGAAGTGAATTAAACTGCTAAAACTTTCATTTACTAATTCAATTCCAAATAAAACAGGGAGAAAAATGAACCATGATGATGTTCCCCTTGTAACTATTTTAGTTCACAGCAAATCCGTTTAGTCCTGAATTTGCAGGTACTATTTTGAGACAAAAACAGGCCATAATGACAATTTTACCAGATAAATGAGAAAGAAATGAAAAAAGACAGAAAATGATTTAAGCATTAAAAAAAGTGGGAAAATTGGCCGGGCGCGGTGGCTCAAGCCTGTAATCCTAGCACTTTGGGAGGCCGAGACGGGCGGATCACGAGGTCAGGAGATCGAGACCATCCTGGCTAACACGGTGAAACCCCGTCTCTACTAAAAAATACAAAAAACTAGCCGGGCGAGGTGGCGGGCGCCTGTAGTCCCAGCTACTCGGGAGGCTGAGGCAGGAGAATGGCGTAAACCCGGGAGGCGGAGCTTGCAGTGAGCTGAGATCCGGCCACTGCACTCCAGTCTGGGCGACAGAGCGAGACTCCGTCTCAAAAAAAAAAAAAAAGTGGGAAAATAACAAATAACAGAGAAAACATATAAGTTTGCTTATTCAATATGTAAAGGCTCGATTTTTTATGTTAGTCTACGTCATCATCTTTTATTTCTCTTCAAATTAATTGTGAGCTATATTATAAAAACTCTACTCATATTTGCAACCAACTGTTTATATGGCGCGGTTAAAAACTAGGGTTTGCAGCCGGGCGTCGTGGCTCATGCCTGTAATCCTAGCACTTTGGGAGGCCGAGGCAGGCAGATCACCTGAGTTCAGGGTTTGAGACCAGCCTGACCAACACGGAAAACCCTGTCTCTACTAAAAATACAAAAAATTAGCTGGGAGTGGTGGCACATGCCTGTAATCCCAGCTACTCGGGAGGCTGAGGCAGGAGAATCGCTTGAACCCGGGAGGCAGAGGTTGCGGTGAGCCGAAATTGTGCCATTGCACTCCAGCCTGGGCAACAAGAGCGAAACTCCATCTCAAAAAAAAAGAATGACAACAACAAAAAACACTAGGGTTTGCTATTACTTCACCAAGTATCTCTGGATTATATAAGGAAATTGAGATTAATTTAAAATTGAAAAACTTAAAATTATTGTTGTTGTTGGAAGGGAACACATGACTTCCTATTCTATTTAATATTTAAGATCCTGTAAGAAATACAGCTCCCTCCTTAAACTAATAAATTCTCACTAAAATGCTATAAATGAGGCTCCCTGATCCAAGTCCAGTTAGTTTTCATGCTTGATAGCATTAATACTGCCAGATTTTCATGGGCCAATTTAATAGTAATGCAGCTCCCAAAGCTGAACTATAGTAAGATTAGCAAAACTGCAACTTATTGTTCCTTATCATAACCATTCAACTAAGTTATTGAATCTAATACCAACTAAATAAATATGTTGGGTACAGATGTGACCATACATGAAATGTTACTCACATGTAAATATATTATAGAGCACATTTGCTGCACCAAAACTAAAATTCTGTCAGCACCTCCATTATAAATTACATACCATTTTGCACATATTCATGCATTAGAAAATGTACTACATTTTCCAGAGAACATCCTAGAGGCTTCACCAATTTCTAAATATCCATTTGGATCTGCGTGGTTAGTTCTTGTGATTAATCCATGTATAGTGAAGGTCTCAAATTCCTCTCTGTTCTATACAGTCAGACTTTCTGCCTATCTCTCTCTCTCTCTCTCTTTTTTTCCCCCTTACTAATCTATCTATAACTCAGTGTATAAATATTCCTTTTTCCCCCCAAGGCCCTGGCAGTGAGTGTAATGGTACTGAATGTCATTAAGTCTACAGAACAAATGACAGGTCAGGTAAAGAAAGTTTCCATTTATCATTCTTTTAAAAAGTTGCTCCAACTGGATCTTGAATGTACAAGAAGTAAATTGAGCCTAAGACTACAGGTTTTAGCTTAGGATACTGTTTGCTAATTATGTAATCATGCTAAGAATAACAGCCTTCTTAAGAACCTTTAGAGATAACATTTGAGGAGAGTGGCACAGTCTAAATAATCACAAATGGAACCAAATTGATTAGACACTCTTAGTATAATCACTATAACAACACCTGTGAATCCAACAACTGAAAGGGCAGCATAGCTTAATGATATTCTCAGAATGAAGTACATCTGTCAGTGGTGGATTGGACAGGAAAATGTCAGTGGGAGCTAATTGAAAAGTTCTTTTTTTTTCTTTTTTCCCTCAAGAAAATGGTCCTTTGTAATGCAGTTTTTAATTTTGACCAGTAGGGTGAGCTGTAGTGTGTAGCATCATCCTAGTCAAAAAAAAAAAAAAAAAGAAAAAAGAAAAGAAAAAGAAACAAGAGAGAGAAAAAAGTAGCCACTGTGTGAACCTTTCTTCTCCTCTCCCACCCTCTAAGAAAATGTTGAGATTTTTAACCCTTCTTAGGTTTCACATAAAGGCATAACTCCCGGATGTTAACAAACTGGAGGGCTGGCAGCAACAAATATAAACCAGATAATTGTATATATGACAACCCACACTTTATAAAGCAAATTACAGCCTGTCAGCAATCATTCCAGCTTCACACTAACACATTTCATCTACCACTGGTATTGTTCAACTGGTACTAAAATGGAACCTGATGAGTGGGAATATTTTCAACAGTAATGAGATTTTGACATAATTCAAAATATATAAACTTGATATTTGGTAGTATATGGATAAATATATTGTTTTTTGTTTTTGTTTTTGTTTTTGTTTTTTTGAGACGGAGTCTCGCTCTGTCGCCCAGGCTGGAGTGCAGTGGCCGGATCTCAGCTCACTGCAAGCTCTGCCTCCCGGGTTTACGCCATCCTCCTGCCTCAGCCTCCCGAGTAGCTGGGACTACAGGCGCTCGCCATCTCGCCCGGCTAGTTTTTTGTATTTTTTAGTAGAGACGGGGTTTCACCGTGTTAGCCAGGATGGTCTCGATCTCCTGACCTCGTGATCCGCCCGTCTCGGCCTCCCAAAGTGCTGGGATTACAGGCTTGAGCCACCGCGCCCGGCCTGGATAAATATATTGTTAAATGAATGCATTTATCATATGGTGACCAGGCAATCATAATCTGGAATTATTGGCTCATAGTTCTGTTTTGTTTGGTTTGTTTGTTTTCTGTATTCTCAGTCCTTAATTCTTATTACAAAGCTATCCAACTGAATTTTCAGTATCTTTTGACACATAGGAGAAAGTTAACTATAATAAAAATAATTATATAATAGCTAGCTAAACTCCTACTGGGTACTAGCTCTGGGTCAAGGCTCTTTTGGACTATCTCATTTAATCCTCAAAACAATCCTGAGATGTATTATTAACTCAAAGATGAAGATAAAGAAATTGAGACACAAAGATGAAATAACTTACCCAAAGTCATATAAGTGACTTATAAGTGGCAGGGCCAGGCTTTTAGCCCAACTTGTCTGATTACTAAGCTCTTGTTCTAATCCACTGAACTATGTAGCCTGAAAATCTGCATGTTTAATAAATCATGATCATTACTCAAAGGTAAAGCATACTGAATGACAGCCAGTGAGTTAACTTTATGGTATATGCTATCAATTAGTATTTTAACTTCAGTAAAGTAAATTTATAAATTAGGATTATTAGTGATAATAGCAGTAGTCACATTAGGTATGGAGAGTAGAACTGACAGACAAAACCAAATGTGTTCAATGATTTGGTCAAGAAAGAAGTGGTCCAATTCATAGTTGAAATTTGTTATCAAGTAATGTAGTAATTCTTTCAAAATATCACTTTCTGGTATGAATTTCATGCTTGCAAAATTTAGAACAGCCACCTTAGGCTTAGTGAAATTAATACACTGAATTTTTTCCAGCACCTTCTGTTTGATTCTGTTGGATACTTAAATATAGCATTGACCTGGTCTGGTTAAAGAATGTGTTTCCTTTCTGGCACCAACACGCTTTAAGTCTCAGAGCAGAAAAATCCTCTGAAAAATATATAATGTCACATAAATGTAGCAATTTTATTTCTATTGGTTCATCTTGCTCTCTTGTCCACCTTTCCTTTCTCCCAAACAAGTTGTAGTAGACCTTAGCACTCGTTTACAATCCTGATGCATTTTAGGGTCCATTATGCCCCAACTGATAAGCCAACACTACTTAAGAAACTTCTTGAGAGAAACTATAAGGCTAGTTGGATTCTAATATCTTCCATTAAAGAAGAATGAGATGGCTGGGTGCGGTGACTCACGCCTATAACTGCAGCACTTTGGGAGGCCAAGGTGGGTGGATCACCTGAGGTCAGGAGTTCAAGACTAGCCTGGCCAACATGGCAAAACCACATTTCTACTAAAAATACAAAAATTGGCTGGGCGTGGTGGCGAGTGCCTGTAATCCCAGCTACTCAGGACGCTGAGGCAGAGAGAATTGCCTAAAACCCAGGAGGCTGAGATCGCACCACTGCACTCCAGCCTGGGTGATAGAGCAAGACTCTGTTTCAAAAAAAAAAAAAAAAAAAGAAGAATGAGACTACATGTTCTACAGGCTACAGGTAGATGTAAGAAGTGTTTTTCAAAAGTCCAAGGAGTAAAAATAAAATAATACATAGTAAAGAATGGATTATGGGTAAGATTAGCAGGCCTAAACATGTGAGCCAGCTTTTAACATACTGAAGAAAGGGTAAGTTTTCTTTGCGATAACATAAACCATCAATATCACCAAAGCTGTACTGGCAAATGGTGACAAGATTCAACCTCCCCATGCCACATCCCATTCCAAACAGGGATTCTCGTTCATGTATTCGACAACATGTGTGTAACACCACTATCAACAGCCAAAACCTTTCACTGTCAAGAATTCAGTTCAATATTTGGTTCCTTGGAAAAAAAGTTTCACATGAAAAAGTATCTCTTTATTTTAAAAAATTACTTTTTAATTGAGGTATCACTAACACGAGTAGAGGTATCACTAACACGAGTAAAGTGCGTAAATCTTAAGGGTAAGTGGTATCACTTTTTAAGTTTAGGAAAATACCTTTTAGAGATTAATCATGATAAAGAACTTTTCCAGGATGGCAAATGTGTCTTAAATTCACATCAGCTGACAAGGATCGATAGGGTTCACAAGATTGGTTCTCCCACTATTTGCCTCACAAGAGTCAGCAGAAATTGCAATCTTTATTTTACATGTCATATAAATCCCCTTGCCTATAACTTAGCAGTCCCTTTCCTGTGCTAGTGATACTTAGCCATCTTCATAAACAAGTTTCTGAGAGAAGCATGTGTTGATGAGAAGCCAAATGAAAAATAAATGCTTTCTAATAGAATTGGGTCCACCTATTACATTATTTAGCCTCAAAATATCAAGCAAATTCATTGGGTTTCAAGTCTGAATGCTTAACCTACTTACTTACAAAAAAGTTTTAAGCAGAAAAACCAAAAAAGCTTGTATTCAAATGAACTACACTTTTCTCTCAATATTTTTGTGTTTAGAACATGAAAATTTGTTAGAGGCACAAGTCCTGATGAACACTAATTCTTATGTAAAAATTCTATGTTCAGAAACTATACTTCTCACCTGATTTTCTGTGTTGGTCCAGGAATAATACCTTCTAAGATAAACCATTTATAAGTTGTTTTTTTCTTCAACCAGAGTCCCCTGGGCTAATCAAATAAACTTAAAGCAGTCATTAATTTTCAGTGACTTGATTTCCCCTGACATCTACGTGAAGACGAAAATCTGAAGTTCTGTGAACTTCTAAAAAAACTAAGATCGGGTAAGAAAAGGTATTCATTATCAGTCACCGTGAGTATTATACAATACTAATTTAAAATTATTATTATTTTTGTTTTGTTTTTGTTTTGAGACAGGGTCTCACTCTGTCACCCAGGCCAGAGTGCAGTGGTGTAATTGTGGCTCCCTGCAGCCTTGACCTCTCAGGTTCAACTGATCCTCCCACCCCAACCTCCAAAGTAGCTGGGACCACAGGTGCACACCACCATGTTTGGCTAATTTTGGATCTTCTGTAAAGATGGGGTCTCTCTATATTGCCCAGGCTGGTCTGGAACTCCCAGGCTCAAGCAGTCAGCCTCCCTTGGCTTCCCAAAGTGCTGAGATTACAGATGTGACCCACCATGCCTGGCCATATAACTTATTTTTAAATTCACTTTTTCACTTGAGGCCAGGAATAAGAGACCAGCCTGGCCAACATGGCAAAACCCCATCTCTACTAAAAATACAAAAATTAGTAAGGCATGGTGGCACGTCCCTGTAATCTCAACTACTTGGGTGGTTGAGGCACAAGAATTGGTTGAACCCGGGAGATGGGGGTTGCAGTGAACTGAGATCATGCCACTGCACTCCAGCCTGGGTGACAGAGTGAGACTCTGTCTAAAATAAATAAATAAAAATAAAAATAAAAAATAAAAAAAATTCACTTTTAAATGATGAGTAAATTCAACACACCTATATATACCAACGTTCTCAAACATTAAACAACAGAGAATGCTGCTATTTGACCACCATCAGGGCCTTGCCCATTAATTAACATTTCAAAATAAATAGGCCAGAAGCAGTGGCTCATGCCTGTAATTCCAGCACTTTGGGAGACTGAGGCAGGCAAATCTCTTGAGCCCAAAAGTTTGATACCAGCCTGGTAACATGGTGAGACCCTGTCTGTACAAAAAAATACAAAAATTAGCTGGGCATGGTGGCTCATGCCTGTAGTCCCAGCTACTGGGGAGGCCAAAGTGAGAGGATCACTTGATCCCGGGAGATGGAAGCTGCAGTGAGTGAGTCGAGATCAAGCCACCGCACTCCAGCCTAGGTGACAGAGTGAGATTCTGTCTCAAAAACTAAAATAAATAAATAAACAAATAAAATAAATAGACAAAAACTTGAATGGATAAGAAACTGTTAATCATGATTCTACTGAAAAATAGATTACTACCATGCTGTTTTTTTGGTCTGTTTTGGAAAGCTTCTTTATTAAATAAAAAAAGTTAAGTGTGCCCAGAGCAAAACCTTCAAATGTTACAAGAAGGCATATAATGAAAATTCATCTATCCTCTCTTCTCTTGATCCTTCTCTCCAGAGGCAACCATTGTGAGATTTCTTGGGTGTTCTATTAATTTTTGTACCTAATATAACAAGAGTCTCTGTGTGTGTGGCATATGTATTTTTTTCCTCTTTTTAAACAAATGTAACATTTGTTCTGTTGTGTATCCGGCTTTTCTTCCTAACCATTTATCTTGGCAATTGCTCCATATCAGCAATATAGATTTATCTCATTTTTTACTTTAACCAATTTTTAACATTAAAAAATAATACATGCACATGGTGAAAATTCAAATAGTACCAAAGAAGATTCTCTCTTTCATTCGTACCAATATCCCCCCTCAAAAGCGGTTACCTCTGTTAATGGTTACCACTGTTAACAGATTCATATGTATCCTTCCAAAAATATTCTATATACAAATAAAAACACGTGTGGTTGTGCCACACACACACACACACAGAAACAAACTATACACACTGGTTTGCTCAAATTACCCTTTTCATCTAACAATACTCCTTGGAGAACCTTCCATATTACATATTACATATATATGTATCATTTTATTTTAACTCTATATAGTATTCCATTAAATGGATATACATTTATTTAACTAGTCCCCTATTCCTGGACATTTAGGCTGTCTGTAGTCTTTGCTATTCCAAACAATGCTATAATGAACATCCTTGTACACAATACATTGTGTAGGGAATACAGAAGGCAGCATTACCTGATTCCAGTGATTTCTTTTACCTGCATAAAATTTAGTTCTTTTTTTAATCTTAATATAATCTACTACAGAATAGGAAGGACTTTTGGAAAGGACATAAAAATCTTACAAAATGTTAACTTTAAAAAGGAAAAAAGTGAGTCTTTTTGTTATAAAAAATCTTTGACAGTCATTGCAAAACAACTACTGCATTAATTTTAAAATGCATTATTCTGCCCTTTTTAAAAATGCATTATTCCACTAAAGAACACCCTACCAGTAGATGTATAGGAAGTAAAATATTCGAAAAGCTATCAAAATTAGTAATTAACTTCAAAAACAGTTTGTGTGTGTATCCACTTTCTACAGATTAATTTGTATAAAACATAGCAAATAAGAAAAGGGCAGAAAATGCCCGAAGGAAGTCAAGCCACAAAAGCAGCTGTCAAGACTGCTGATGTTAGAAGGTTGGGCCAAAGCCAAAGGCAAGAGTATTCAGCCTGGGTTCATTTCCCCCCTATTAAATCCCCAAGAGACATGGAAAACATGCTGGAAGATTTCTTTTTTAAAAAAGTAGTATGGGTTGAGATAGTCTAGGTTCAAAACCAATGCTTGTGTTTATAAAATATCAGCATTCCAGGAATAGTGGTGGAAAGATACTTAACAATAAATTATAAATATTGTAAATTTAGACTTTTTCTTACATTTGCAAACACGTCATAAATTTGGGCTGTGTTTCTTTGTATAAATCCTACTTATGACTGTGCTGAAACCTTTTGGCATGAATGCAAAGAGTATTTTCATAAATAAAACTTAGTAAAATCACTGTACACTCCATTAATTCAAAAACACTTCTCTTCAACTTCAAAGGAAATTTCCTTCCTCTTTTTTTTAAAGTGTAAAGATGGTGTTTCTTTGCTGCTTTAATGTTTTGCTTCTTGTAGTTGTCATAACTACATGCTCCAAGTATGTGACCACAAGGGACAAGAAGTTAAGCAACATTTGTGCTTCCATTCAACATGTCTCAAACACTGTATAGCAAAAAGCTTGTAAATCTAGCCTCTGAAGTGGCTACCACCAATAAAAATGCTCTCTATAAATACAAACCTTACAAATCTATACATGGTAAGTTTCATGGCCCTACACCAGGGTTCAGCTATAATGAATGAATTAATTTTATGAAAAGATAAGTGAAATTTTTATTATCAAAGTTTCATACATGTATGTACTTGCCTCGCCCTACTTTGGGACATAATAATACTTGTTACCACTTTAGTAAGTGCCTACCATGTGGCAAGCACTCCTCATGAGTCATAATCTCATTAAAACTCATTACATCTCATAACAACTGTGAAGTAGATATTATTAGTGAGATTTTATACATAAGGAAACTGAAGCTTCAAGAAGTTATGTAATTTGCAGTAGCTAACAAAGTTTCTAAGCAGAGGAGCTGGGATTCTAATTCAGGTCTGATTTCAAAGCTTAGGCTCTTTTTATCATAAAACATTAACCTGAACAGCAATTTAAAAAATCAGTTCACTATTCTATGTACTTTATATCCAGATGCAGAAAGCAATGTATGCATTAATATACTAGGTCTCATGACAGAGATAAAAGAATAATGTTACATTTTTAATCAATCTCAACTTTTTTTCTTTTACCTTTGTATTATGGAGAAGTTTACCCATGTATTGAAGTAGACAAAACAGTGTAACAAACTCCCATATATACATCATCCAACTTCAACAAGTGTCAATTTATGGTCGATCTTGTCTCATCTATACTTACCCTGTTTCTTTCTCCTCTCCCATATTATTTCTCAGACATTATATCTTTAAATATCATAGCACACCTCTCTCTAAAATCAAGAACTCTTTTTTAAAAAATTAACCTCTAAAATAAAGAACTCTTTTTAACCTCTAAAATAAAGAACTCTTTTTTAAAAAATTAACCGTAATATCACTGCCACACCTAAAAAAAATCAGTAGTTTCCTGATAATGTAAAATAACCAGTCAGTGTTCATATTTCTAATTCTCTCATAGATGTCATTTTTAAAAATAGTTTGCTTGACTCAGAATGCACATAAAGTTTATACATTCGTTGGTAAATGTCTTAAATCCCTCAATTTACAGTTATGGCTTTATAATTTCCTTACTCACTTAGCACTATTTGTTTTTGCCAGGCTATATTTTTATTTGTTTATTTCTTTGTTTGTGTGTTTTGAGACAAGATCTCCCTCTGTCTCCTAGGCTGAAGTGCAGTGGCACGATCTCGGCTTACTGCAGTCTCAACCTGCCAGGCTCAAGTGATCCTCCCACCTCAGCCTCCCAAGCGGCTAGGACCACAGGCCTGTGCCACCACGCCCAGCTAATTTTGTTTTTTTGTAGATACAGGGTCTCACCATGTTGCCCAGATTGATCTCAAACTCCTAGGCTCAAGTGATATACCTGCCCTCAGCCTGCCAAAGTGCTGGGACTACAGGCATGAGCCACCCCGTACCTGGCCTGCCAGGCTATATTATTAGGCATTGATTTACTTTGGCATTAATATAGGCTTGCCATTTCAAAATGAGATTTTTAAGCTTCACAAAGTAGAATTTTTCGTATTGAAATATACTGAATAATTTTCTCAGAAACCCTTTATACCACTTATAGAGATACTCAAAGAATCTTTAAGTTGGCAAGAGATTCCACTGACCCATGTTTACCACTACTACAAATGTAATGTGAGTGATCACTGGACAGAAAAAAAAAGAGATATTATTATATATAATATTCCCATGGTCTTCCCTAGATTTTTATTTAAATATTATGTCATTTGTTTTAGATTCTGGGCCTATGGTGGGAAATTCAATCTAATATTCATGAAGTTTTTTTTGTAGCAATAAATTTTGAATTACAAACATTATACCTTATAATCAAATTTTTGATTAAAAATTGTCACTAACTCATTTTATAAAAGAGGAAACTGAAGCAAAATGAAGGAAATCAGTTTGCTCAGTAACTTTAAGTAATAGTGTCATCAAATCTAAGGGCAAAATTAATATTGCCTTATCAATATCACCTTTTAGATATAGATTACTGAAATTATAAAAATTCCATGGCAAAAACTCCACTGGCTTTTCTTCGTAACTTTAAGTAAAAAATTAAATAGAAAATTTTTTTGAGTAAGCAGGACATGAATTATCAAAGCAATATTATGTCTTATTGTCAAGTAAAAACAAAAAGCCTTTTTCATGTTCTCCAATTATATTTAAGCTCATTAAAAGTGCCCTTCCATTTATATCCCCTCTACATTAAAGTAATATATTCTTTGGATCATGTTTTATTTTCCCTGTTTCCTTTTTAAAATAAATATCACTCAGGAAGTTGACAGTGGACCAATAAGAAAACCTAGGTGGAAATGTGAGAGAAAGAATTACCATTAATGTACCATTATGATAAATAGAAACTACTGGCTTTTTTTTTTTTTTTTTTAACCATGTCCAGGTACTAAGCTAGATGCTTACACACATTACTACTAACCCTCAACAACCTTGCAATGAGACAGTGAAAAACAGTCACGAAGAGTATGGGCTCTCTACCTCTGGAGATAATGGGCTCTAGAATCCATACAGGGTTTCTTATTGGGGTGATGAAACGTTCTGAAATTAGATAGTGGTGATGGTTGCACAACTTGTACTGCACTATACTATACTATATCTATACCACTAACTTGTACCCTTTAAAAGGGTAAATTTTATGGCATGTGAATTATATCTTGATAAGGCTGCTTTTTTTTTTTTTTTTTTTTTTTTTTGAGACATGAGTTTCGCTCATGTTGCCAAGGCTTGAGTGCAATGGCACAGTCTCGGCTCACTGAAACCTCCACCTCCCAGGTTCAAGTAATTCTCCTGCCTTAGCCTTCCAAGTAGCTGGGACTACAGGCATGCACCACCACTCTCAGCTAATTTTTTGTATTTAGTACATGTTGGTCAGGCTGGTCTCGAACTCCTGATCTCAGGTGATCCACCTGCCTGCCTCAGCCTCCCAAAGTACTAGGATTACAAGCATAAGACACCTTACCCAGCCAAGGCTACTATTTTTAAAATATGTGCTACTAAAAGGATATACAAATAATGGATCTTTTATAATGAAAGACTATTTTCCTTCCAGGCATCAGACCTGGTTTAGTTCAAATATCTTGAAGAACTCAAGTGCGTATTTAGGCAAATGCAGAGTTAATAAAATTCATCCCATCATCTTCTTGTACAGAGGGTCCTGTCACAGACAAAAATGCTCAGAAAGTTTGGGGCCATCATTTCTGTTCTTTCTCACTCCCATCCCAACACCACCCAGTTTTCAAGGGCTTTAAAGATTCTTCTGCTAGTTGTTCTCTTTCTTACATATTTCTAATCTTTTCATAATCTTAAATTGTCCTGTTGTACCTTATCTAGACCAGTTACTGCTCCTACCCATCCCACCAGCTTCTGAAGCACATAATCAGCTAAGGTCTGATCAAAAGGGCAAGGTAAAAGATACTTTTACCTCTCACTAATGCCCCCCACCCCTGAAAATATGTGAGAAGGCATGAGACTAGGGGCTAGGGCATGAGTTTTTCTATATCATCTTTCCTTACATTTACTTCCAAATGCACTAAGATTTTGCCACATACATTTAATTGCTGTCAAGAAGCAAATACAGTTTTCTGTTCTAAATAAATTTTCACTTGTCTCCTTGGCTGCTCTACCTCTGTCCTCTCTCCAAGAGAGAAAGGATGGGTAGAAGCTGCTTTATGTTGAAAGATGACTGCAATGCCACCATGTCAAGAATCTGGTAAGATGTTCCCTTTGTCTTTTTTAGTCCCATATAGTCTCTTGTGTTAAGCTCCAAAATTATTTTCTCTTCTCAACCTATTCCTATACCACATCTCTGACACTAATTCTTTATTTCTCCTTTAGGTAATTAATTCTACCCTCACAGTTTCATTCATTTCTGCCAGTTCACAATCATATTCTTCCCCCTGTGGATTTTGGTTAACATCTGTTAAACCCTGAACTATAGGGCCATCCCCTGAATAGTGCAATTCACATTTTGCAAAGCAAACCACTACATTATTACATAAAATTATCCACTGCTCAATCTATGTTTTCAGCTATCAATGCTTTAGGACAGTGCGATATATAGTAACAGCACATCACATTATGTAAAATAGTGTAAGTGCTCCCACTTTAACTTACAAGAGTCAAGAAGCTTTGAAAATATATGATTTTTATTTCTTAAAGATGGCTTTAAAAGAAAGCTTTATAAAAACTTGAAATACACTAAAAGTATGAGCCAGAAAAATAAAAATTTTAATAAAACTATTATAACCACTCACAATTTTAATTTATTTAAGGTATTACTATTCACTGAGGTTGGATACAGTGACAACATTAACAGAATAAAAAGTACTTAAAAAGTTTACAATTGGTTAAGAAAGTTATAGAGCAAAATAGTTCATAAAGCAATTTGTAAGTTTGATCTAAAACTCTGATTATCTGAGAAAATAAAGCCCTTCCATTTACAATAAATTAAGATAATATTCAGGTTGACATTTCCAACATTCTCAACCAAGGAAGGAAGGCAAATACTTTAAAAGATATCCCCTCAAACTGTTTGAATTCAGAAAAAAAATTTCAATTCTGAACCTTTTAAAAATGTGTTTTCATCCTGGCCTTTTTTTTTTTTAATTTTGCACACAGCTGTCTGTAGTACTTTTTAGAATCATGCCAGATGCTGGGTTCATCAAGCAAAAGCAGGAAAACAATGGTTTGAAAGCAATTAGAAGCACTGAGGCTGCAGCGAGGCTCATATTAAAATGTGATAACACTGTTCTAGTGGGAATTTCAACACTGCTCCATTTCTGACATTTCTCTGCTGCCAGACAGGCAGGTTGTGTGGAAGGGCACTGTGATCGAGGAGGTAACATACTGGAATTTATTTCTGGAGCAAATGAAGGATTAGCTGAGTTGGAACCCTCCCAAGGTTTTTATTATGGACTCGGCTACTATTTTATTTGAATGCTACTGGATCCTGTTGGCACCTAACAAAGCTCAAGGAATTAAAGCATATTATAGCCTTGGTTTTATAAAATAATCTAGCAACAATCCGCTCAGAAGGAAGAAGCATAGAGCCTTTTGTTGCTAAAAAGCAGGGCAGGGGGGCGCAGCAGGGTGAAGGTTAATTAAACACTCCACTAACTTTCCTTGGAAATGGCTAATGCCACTCTGTGGAGAAGTCTGTAGAGAAGAGACAGAAATAAACAATCCCATTTACACATTTTTAGCATAAAACCATACGTGGTCAAAGAGGACTTACCTTGGGGCTGAAAATCCCAATAGTACCTGAAATACAAGGGGAAAAAATAAGGGAGTAAGTCAAACTTGTATTTCTCAAATTTGGTTGGCCTACCATAGTATAGCACCTGGTCCAGGAAGCTTGCTAAAGTCTATAACCAGCCAAAGTCACTACTAATTTTGAGGAAAACAAAAGGTTGTCCCTGACATTTGAAAGAGTCTCAATGGCTTAAAAGATGCATTTAATTCACTGAAATTCCTCAGATAATTTTGACTTTACAGCTGGAAAGATCCTAAAAGGGAACCTAGCGGTGGCCTGGGGTTTCTCGTCAAGAGCTCTACAGGCTTTCAGCAGGATGGTTCTTTGCTGTGACAATCTGGCCCGTGTATTACAGGACCATTACCATCACTGGTCCTAGGTAACAAATACCAGAGGCACTCCCAGTTGTTACAACAGTCAAACCCCACCACCAACACCAACACATCCTCAAATGCCTCGTAAGCCTAATTTTTTTTCTCTGTTACCCAGGCTGGAGTACAGTGACACAATCATAGCTCACTGCAGCCTCGAACTCCTGGACTTTGCCTTTTAAGTCTAAATTCTTAATTTTACAAGTGAAACATGGGCCGGGTGCAGTGGCTGATGCGGTGGCACTTTGGGAGGCCAAAGCAGGCAGATCACGAGGTCAGGAGTTCGAGACCAGCCTGACCAACATGGTGAAACTCTATCTCTACTAAAAATACACAAATTAGCTGGGCGTGGTGGCAGGCGCCTGTAATCGCAGCTACTCAGGAGGCTGAGGCAGGAGAATCCCTTGAACCCAGGAGGCGGAGGTTGCAGCGAGCCAAGATCGCACCATTGCACTCCAGCCTAGGTGACAGAGCGAGACTCCGTCTCAAAAAACAAAATAAAACAAACAACAAGTGAAACATGAACAATTAACTTAAGGTTGTCTAACATTTTAGTGCAATTGACTTAAGGTTGTCTAACATTTTAGTGTCTGAGCCAAGAATGGGGCTCTTGCAGTTCATTGTACCATCCTATCTCCTCTATTATTTTAAGAAATAATTGGCAAAACTGACAACCCTTGAAGTCTTTTTTTTTTTTTTTTTTCCTGAGACTGGGTCTTGCTCTATCACCCAAGCTGGAATGCAATGGCATGAACATCACTCACTGCAGCCTTGACATGCTGGGCTCAAGAGATCCTCCTGCCTCAGCCTCCCATGTAGCTGGGGCCACAGGCACGTGCCACCACATCTAGATGCTTACACACATTACTACTAGTTCTCAATGACGTTGCAATGAGAGAGTGAAAAGCAATTACTGTTTTTTGTCTTTTTTTTTTTTTTGGTAGCAATGGGGTCTCACTTTGTTGCCCAGGCTGGGGCTTAAGCAATCCTCCCACTTTGGCATCCCAAAGTGTTGGGATTACAGGAATGAGCCACTGCATCCAGCAACTCTTGAAGTCTTAAACTAACAAAATAGCAATGGTGGAAAGGATCATTTGTAAGTCTCTTATTTGGAAACTAAATTGCATTTCTTTCCCCACAAAAACAATGTTATATATGATGATTACCCAAGAAAGTCTACTGTATTTTGGATCCCATTTCCTCCTACCTTCACAGGAACTTTACGTTATTCTTTATTGATTTTTCTCTTGTCTGTATTCAACCTCTTCCTCCAGTTTGGCCCTTTCCATCAGCGTTTATGCTCATATAAAAATAAAGCAAATCCTCCCTCACCCCTTCACATCCCTCCACCTGCTGTCCTGTTTCCCTTCATGTCACAGTGACATTTTCAAAAGCACTGTCTACACTTGGCTCATTTTAGTCCCTCACTGCCCACTTACTCAACATCCTCCAGTCAGGCTCAGAGCCATTGCACATTAACTGTTGCTACAGACACAATAACCTTCATGCCACCAAATATAAGGGATGCTTTTCTATCCTCATTTTGATCTCTCAGGAGTGTATATGTGTGTCGGAGCTTTTTTTTTTTTTTTTTTTTTTTAACCTAGGGAGGGAGTCCACAGTTTTTTATAGAATTATTTTGCAGTGGTGCCCAAGAGAGAGAATACAGTCATGGTTTCTTAGTTTCTGTTTCTGATGGGTCAGTAAAGCCCCTTCCTCATCCCTCTTTTCCACTTACCACTAGAGGCAGAAACTAAAAATCATGGCTTCACCCTGCTAAAAGCCAAAAACAAAACAAAAGAGAACAACAAAAAAAATAAGGCAGGTTGGAATTTGCAGTTTAAAAGGTCCACAAACCACAAAAAAAGATGCAGAAAAGGAGATAGGTGATAATGGTGTGTCTTCTAGTACATACATTACTAAAATTAGGCTTGGCTTCTTCAGGGCAGAGTATCAGCCCAGTGAGTATATTGGTTATTTCTTTACTGTGTGATAAATTTTCAGAAAATGAAGACAGAAGAGGTCAGTGGAGAGTAAGTATGTTGCCATAATTCACAGTTGAATTTGGGGAACATTATCAGACATAAGAAAGTGGAGAAGAAACCTGACAATTTGTCCTTCCTTGTTCCTTTCCTTTTCCAGAACAGTTCTGCGCTGGCAATCAGGTGAAGAAAAATGTAAGATACTTAGGTTAGAGGGTGAGGAAATTCCAGGACAGCTTTGACATCTGCAGTAGCAAAGGGGAGAGGAAGGGGCAGAGGACGGGATGGGAAGTGGAAAGCTTCAAAAGCTGGGAAGAAGGAGCATCCATATCAATGCAGGGGCATATGTAAGCTGAAACTGGATGAAACTTAAATACATTGTGAATAATAGTATGATGGGTCAGTCTCCACCTAACAGACAGTGCAGCTTTCCACCGTACCTGGCCACCATGAAGAGTTTTCCATAAAACTCCTTTCTGTAAAACATAGCTAATCAAGCAAATCATCAAATGGCTGAGCAATTTTCTATCTGCTCTTGCTATTTTCCATCTTCTCTTGAGGCACTTCCCTAACCCCCAATTCCTATCATTACCCAACTTCTAATTTAATATAAATAGAAATTAGGGTTCGAGTATGTGCATACATATATGTGCACATGTGTATGTACACACACTCTCTCTCTCTTCTTTCCAAAATATTGATGATGGCAACAGCAGGAACTGTGCTAACCAATGTTGTTCTCATTTATTGACCCAGAAAAAACTCTAGTCATACAGTGGCAGTTAAAAGGTGCTCTAGGTAAATTGTTAAATAGGCAAAGTATGTTATTGATGATCTCAGCCTCTTCTCTGCCTCCCTGTCCCATGATGCCCACTCCAACTAATACACATTTTCAGTCCTTTTCTCTACCTACTTTACAGTGCCCTGGCTTCCTGGTTTCTCTTGTTAGTCGAGAAGAAATATGATCTTATAAGTCATATATACTAAGAGTATTGCTTCTGCCAATAGTAGTTATATCTTAAGAACTCAACAGTATCAAATAAAGTAGTAGGTTCATCTAGTTGATGTTAAATAGCAGAACCTGCTTTATTCCTGGTAATACTGTAATTAAATATTTCTGTCAAACTTTCGATCATAAGATGAATAAGTTCTAAGGATCTAATGTACAGCATGGTGACTATAGTTAATAATACTGTGTTACATACTTGAAATTTGGTAAGAGAATAGATTTTAAGTACTTTCACCAAAAAAAAAAGGTAACCATGTAAGCCATGTAAGGTGATGAATGTATTAATTAATATGACTAAGGTAATCATTTCACCGTGTGTGTGTGTGTGTGTGTGTGTGTGTGTATATAATCATACTGTGCATTTTAAATATATTCCACTGCATTTGTCAATTTAAAAAAATCTGAGGTTGGGTGTGGTGGCTCACACCTGTAATCCCAGCACTTTGGGAGGCCAAGACAGGAGGATTGCTCGAGCCCAGGAGTTCAAGATGAGCTTGGGAAACATGGAGAAATCCCATCTCTACAAAAGGTACAAAAATTAGCTGGGCGTGGTGGCACATGCTAGTCCTAGCTACTGGGGAGGCTGAGGTGGGAGGATCGCTTGAACCTGGGAGGTTGAGGTTGTAGTTGGCTGTGATCATGCCACTGGACTCCAGCTTGGGTAATAGAACGAGATCCTGTCAACAAAAAAAAAAAAAAAAAAAAAAAAGAAGAAAAAAAAAAGAAAATTCTGACAATAAAAATTATATGTAGAACTTGATGTGGAACAGTATGAAGTGGAATGTTAGTTCCCTTCTTTTTCAGAAGGTATCTTGCTATCCTAACTTTTCTCCCTCTATTCTTTCTCTAAATATTATTTATGGATTAACCCTTCAGGGAGTTTGTTTTTTTAAAAAGCCACACCTCTATTCCAAAGCTCACAAAGAACACTTCTAAAAGGAAATCCCAAAAGGTGAGCAACTGCATCCCTCACTGGAGGGCACCACAGATTAGTCTCCGCTGGACACCTTTAAGATCTTGGTCTTGTCTTGTTAAAGATATTCCATGGGTGGCCTTCTTCATGTTCTCTAGAAATATAATTCCACAATAGAGAATTCTATACTCTTTAGGAGGGATTTAGTAATATCCTGCCAACATCTTCCAATTCATACTGTTTTTCTGAAAACAATTCTCCTTTAGCCAGAGAATCCAACAAGTCTGAAATTAGAAATTTTAAACCAAAATACAAAGACCACAATAGAAGTATACAGAAGAAAAAGTACATAAATACACACATACAGAGTTGTGTTTATCCTAAAAGCCTCTGAGAATTTCATATCAGGCCTGTGCAGATAGATAACAAACACTTCTTTAATCTTCTCTTTGAAGCTTCAGCTTCAATAGGAAAGGGAAGCTATCACTCCTCTGCAATATCCATACTCAATGTCATCAGGACCATGCAAATGACATCTGGAACTGAAAAATGATGAGTACAGAATGAGCAGAGAGAGAATGTTGCAACTATATTGATGATGATCATTTTCACATTCAGTAAAAATAAACCCATCTTCATTTGTGCCTCCAATAGTGAAAATGGAAGAATAAAATTTCACAATATTTTCTCTATGCAACAGAACAGTCTTAAAATTTTAGCATTACATTGTAGAGTATGCTATTTATGTTTTCAAATTAAAGATGTTTTGGCTGGGCACAGTGACTTGTGCCTGTAATCCCAGTACTTTGGGAGGTCAGAAGTTCCATATTAGCCTGACCAACATGGTGAAATCCTGTCTCTACTAAAAACACAAAAAAATTAGCTGGGCGTGGTGGCGCATGCCTGTAATCTCAACTACTTAGGAGTCTGAGGCAGAAGGATCACTTGAACTCAGGAGGAGAGGTTGCAGTGAACCGAGATTAAGCCATGCACTCCGGCCTTGGCAAGAGAGAGACTCTGTCTCAAAATAAATAAATAAACATAAATAAATAAAATAAGGATGTTTTAACTGAACTTTAGGTCAGATGCAGTGGCTCACACCTATAATCCAAGCACTCTGAGAGGTCAAGGTGGGTATATTGCTTGAGCCCAGGAGTTTGAGTCCAGCCTAGACAACATGGCAAAACCCTGTCTCTACAAAAAGTACAAAGATTAGCTGGGTGTGGTGGTGTGCACCTGTAGTCCCAGTTGCTGAGGAGGCTGAGATGGGAGGATTGCATGAGCCTGGAAGGTTGAGGCTACAGTGACCCATGATTGCACCACTGCACTCCAGCCTAGGCAACAGAGTGAGACCATGTCTCGGAAAAAAAAAAAAGTAAAAAATAAAAAATGAATTTTAGTATGGGGAAAGGTACAAATAAATTGAACCCACAGTATTGAGGGAATCTTGATAAGCAGCAGTCACTGTAGTAGTAATAATAGTAGCGCTAATAACAATGCTAAGATTTATTGAACATTTTGTTGGATGTTGCTCTAAGCACTTTTCTTACATTAACCCATTTCCTCCACACTCTAACCCTATTATTATGCCCATTTTCTAAATGAGAAAACTGAGGCATCAAGGATTAAATAACTTACTCATCATTACACAGCTTTTAAGTGGAATGGACAAGTTTCTATCACCACCAACCAGTTTCAGAACAGGACCTCTAATAAGAAACTAAGGAGGAAAGTCTTGAAAACATAATCTAACAATTAAAACAATCATCAAAATTAACTGAGTCTTTCTCTAAAGATATTTTACTATTCTAAAAGAATTCAGTGACTCAGACAACCAATTCAATATTTATTGGATGTTTTCTATGACAAGCCCTTTGCCCAGGTACTATGGTTGAAATGATGACTATAATAGATATGGTTCATCTACAAATATATTTCAGTATCTTTCATGCTGCGAACACACAGTTCTAGGTTGCCACCCCAAATTCACAGAGTCTATAAAGAACTTAATCAGACAAGCAAAAAACAACGCCATCAAAAAGTTTGCAAAAGACATGAACAGACACTTCTCAAGAGAAGACACACAAGTGGCCAACGAATATTTTTAAATGCTCAACATTACTAATCATCAGAGAAATGCAAATCAAAACCATCTCACACCAATCAGAATGGCTATCATTATTATTATATTTTTTTGAAACAGGGTCTCACCCTGTCGTCTATGCTGGAGTGCTGTGGTGTGATCATGGCTTACTGCAGCCTCAACCTCCTGGGCTCAGGCGATCCTCCCCACCTCAGCCTCCCAGTAGCTGGGAGCAGCACATGCCACCACACCTGGCTAATTATTGTATTTTTTGTAGAGACAAGGTTTCTCAATGTTGCCCAGGCTGGTCTCAAACTCCTGAGCTCAAGCTCGCCTCAGCCACCCAAAGTGCTGGGATTACAAGTGTGAGCCACCACACCTAGCCAGAATGGTTATTATTAAAAAGTCAAGAAACAACAGGTGCTGGTGAGGCTGTGGAGAAAAAAGGAACACTTATACACTGTTGGTGGGAATGTAAATTAGTTTAGCTGCTGTGGAAAGCAGTTTGGAGATTTGTCAAAGAACTTAAAACAGAACTACCATTCAACCTAGCAATCCCATTACTGGGTATATATCCAAAAGAAAATAAATCCTTCTACCAAAAAGACATATGCACTTGTAGGTTCATCACAGCACTATTCACAATGCAAAGACATGGAATCAATCTATGTGTCTATCAACAGTGGAATAGATTTTTTTAAATGTAGTATATATACACCATGGACTATGATGCAGCCATAATAAAGAATGAAATCATGTCCTTTTCAGCAACATGGATGCAGCTGGAGGCCATTATCCTAAGCAAATTAATGCAGAAACAGAAAACCAAATATTGCATGCTCTCACTTAAAAGTGGGAGCTAAACATTAGGTACTTATGAACATAAAGGTATGAGCAATAGACACTAGGGACTAAAAGAGGTGGGGAAACAGAAAGAGGGGTAGGAGTTGAAAAACTATTGGGTACTATGCTCACTATTTGAGTGATGGGATCATTTGTATCCCAAGCTTCAGCATCACACTATATACCCTGAAACAAACCTGCACATGTACCCCAAGTCTAAAATAAAAGTTGAAATAGTAAAAAATAAACAAACAATTCACAGAAAACATTATCAGGTTTCTGCTGAAAATAGGGCTACTGAATCTAAATCAACAGATTGCAAGGGAGAGAATATCAGATTCTTGGCCATGGAGCTAACCAATGAACATGGTTACTGAGATCAAAGTACTCAGAGCTTTATCCCCCTCAGTCAGCTAATTAGATAGATCCTGATGAAACAGGTCAAACAACTGTAGCTGTTCTCATATTATTAGAAATACTGGTCAGGTGAGGTGGCTCATGCCTGCAATCCCAGCACTCTGGGAGGCCAAGGCAGGTAGGTTGCTTGGACCCAGGATCTTGAGACCAGCCATGGGTAACATGGCAAAACCCTGTCTCTAAAAAAAAAAAAAAAAAAAAGCCAGGCGTGGTGGGGCATGCCTGTAGTCCCAGCTACTTGGGAGGCTGAAATGGGAGAATCCCTTGAGCCCGTGAGTTTGAGGCAGCAGTGAGCCATGATTGCAGCACCGCAACTCCAGCCTGGGTGAAACAGCAAGACCCTGTCTAAAAAAAAAAAAAAAAAAAAAAAAAAGAAAGGAAAAATAATTCTATTTCCCAACTATAATAAAATGATTAACATTTATTAGCATTTATATGTTAGGCATTGTGCTAGATATACACATATACATATACATCGTATACATATTTTTGAGACAGAATCTCACTCTGTCACCCAGGCTGGAGTGCAGTGGCACAATCTCAGCTCACTGCAACCTCTGTCTCCTGGATTCACGCGATTCTCGTGCCTCAGCCTCCTGAGTAGCTGGGATTACAAGCGTGTGCCACCACACCCAGTTAATTTTTTTCTTTTTAGTAGAGATGGGGTTTTCCCACGTTGGCAAGGTTGGTCTTGAACACCTGGCCTCAAGTGATTTACCCACTTCAGCCTCCCCAAAGTGCTGGGATTACATGCTTGAGCCACCACATCCAGCCCTGTGCTAGGTATATGTTTTAAATGTATTATTTTATTTATTTATTTATTTATTTTTGAGACAGAGTTTTGCTCTTGTTACCCAGGCTAGAGTGTAATGGTGCAGTCTTGGCTCACCGCAACCCCGCCTCCCAGGTTCAAGGGATTCTCCTGCCTCAGCCTCCTGAGTAGCTGGGATTATAGGCATGCGCCACCATGCCTAGCTAATTTTGTATTTTTAGTAGAGAGGGGTTTCTCTCTGTTGGTTAGGCTGGTCTCGAACTCCTGACCTCAGGTGATCTGCCCGCCTTGGCTTCCCAAAGTGCTAGGATTACAGGGATGAGCCACCACGCCTGGCACATGTATTATTTTATTTAATATTCATAACAACCCTAGGAAGTCAGGACTTTTTTTTTATTTTTAAGACAAAGTTGCATTCTGTCATCCAGGCTGGAATGCAGTGCTGCAATCATAGCTTATTATAAACTTGAACTCCCGGGCTCAAGCAATCTTCCTGCCTCAGCCTCCCAAGTAGCTGGGACTATAGGTGTGCACCACCACACCTGGCTAATTTCTCTTATTTTTTATTTTAGTAGATTCTGGCCTCAAGTGATCCTCCTGCTTTGACCTCCCAAAGCACTGGGATTACGGCATGAGCCACTATGCCCAGCCCAGGACTACTATTATTACCCCATGTTACAGATGAGGAAACTCAAACTCAGGAAGGTCAAACAACTTGGCCAAGATCACATAACTACTAAGCGGCAGAACCAAGATTTGTATCCAGGTTGTATTAGTCCATTTTCACACTGCTATAAAGATACTACCTGAGACCGGGTAACTTATAAATAAAAGAGGTTTAATTGACTCACAGTTCCACATGGCTGCGGAGGCTTCAGGAAACTTACAACCATGGTGGAAGGTGGCAGGGAAGCAAGCACCTTCTTCACAAGGTGGAAGGAGAGAGTGTGAGAGAATGCGGAAGCGCTAGACACTTAATCAAACAACCAGAGCTTGTGAGAACTCACTCACTATTATGAGAGCAGCAAGGGGGAAATCTGCTCCCATGATCCAATCACCTCCCACCAGGTCCCTCCCTCGACATGTGGGGGTTATAATTCAAGATGAGATTTGGATGGGGACACAGAGCCAAACCATATCACAGGTCTACTTGGTTCCAGAGTCCAAGCTCTTAAATTCCATAATAACTGCTTTCCTATTGGCTATACGAAAAAATAAATCTAGTACTTAAGAGAAGATACAATTGCTTTGTTAGATAGCCTATAGGCGTGAATCAACTCTAATATGAGTATTAGGGAGTGGTTAGACAGAGGTCTTTAACCTGGAGTCCATAGTTTGGGCTTCAGGGGATTTCCTAAACTCCCTAAAATTGTGGGTGAAATGTAATACTTGTTTTCTTTTCTCTTGGAGAAGAGTCCATAGACTTCATTAGTGTCAATAACTCACCTCTGCCCCGCACCCACCAAAAATGATACGACCCACTGAATTAGATGAATAGAGTTGTAATGGCATTATAAAACTAGCTATCCAGAAAGGCCAACATCTGTGATGTCATAAATCTAGAACATCTAGATGAATTTTTTTTTTGCAACTGAAGTATTAAAAGTATTATTTTACCTGTGACTTATGGAAATTTAAAATACATCGTATACTCTCTGCCTTGGTAAACCCCTGCTGAACAAAATCAAATCTCTTCTTAATGACTTAAGGACATCCAAATTTGAACTTCTTCTTTTTTGCTGTTTTTGAGACAGGGTCTTGCTCTGCTGCCCACACTGGAGCATAGTAGCACAATCTCAGCTCACTGCAACCTCTGCCTCCCAGGGTCAAGCCGTCGTTCCACCTTGGCCTCTTGAGCATCTGGGACTACAGGCATGCTCCACCATGCCTGGCTAATTTTTGTATTTTTTTGTAGAGACAGGGTTTCACCATGTTGTCCAGACTGGTCTTGAACTCCTGGACTCAAGCAATCTGCCTGCCTTTGCCTCCCAAAGTGCTGAGATTACAGGTGTGAGCCACTGCACTCAGCTTGAACTTCCTTTTTGTACTAAAATAGCAATGCCTTCTGAATGCATAGGCTGTCTGCAATACTCAGTGTCCAAAGACTTCTATCTCTCTCTTGAACATCTCTGTTCTCTGATAATGGCTGTCTCCAAACAGACTGCAAAGGCTAACACTGAAGAGTTATCCTGGCATTGAAAATGGAATCTTAGGATTCAGATGGACACCTAGTTGAGCATGGATTCCATGCAAGTTGTTAAGGCTAGGAAAACCCCTTGCAACTGACCTTGAATAGTGAGCCACATGGTAGAAGTTTATTTATGCCCAAGGAAATGGCTTTACTAAGCAATGCTAAGAGTCTGTACACTAAATGTTTCCTATAATTTCTTTTCTCACTTGGAAAGATTCATATTGTTTTCAAATTATCTTCTAGAAGTGTCCCATCTACTACCTTGCAGAAGGTATGGACAAGTGGCAAAGAGTAACATGGCCAGTGACACGCCACAAGAGAAATGGGAAAAGAGCACCATCTGGTGGAAGTCCCCAGTGGAGGCATCCAAGACCTGGGACCCAGGGGTCCAGGTACCAGCCTTAGAAACAATTGGGCAGCAAAAAGAAGATCCTTGGTGGGACAGCTGGTGATCCTTCCAGTCCCAGTTCCTTAATCTCACCAAAAGTACAAGACCTAATGCCTACCTACAAGGAGCTTATAATCTAGTCCAAAATATGAGCTCTTTGTATATAATGAGATGACAATCTAATATGGCAAATAAATACTATTGTAACAACACACAATAGGCATATAACTCAATTATGTAATAGAAGAACATACCGCAAGAAGGTCCTGGGTTCTTTTAGGGGATGTAATATTTCAGTGGTCTTGAGTCTATATGTACAAGCACATCTAGGTAGATAATACAATGTTTACCTACTTACTAAATACAATGGTCACAATCAAACTTTTATTAAATAAACATTATCTGAGATTGACAGTATAACTCATCACCTGCTCCCCCATCACAATTTTTAAAGTCCATTCCTGGACAGCAAAAAAGAAATTAAATTTTGAAAAGAAATTAAAGTACTATTTACCACTAGAGTCTCCTATAACACTTTTGCTACATGGAATCATTGCTATGGTCAATGAAACACCCACTCTGGATTCAAACATTAAGAAACCTAAGAACTCTTTTTGATCAGTGAGTGATTAGCTTTCTGATTGCAACACTGGAAACCCACATTCTAATATTCCTTCCCCTACTTTCTAGCGTGAGGACTGTTTTTTCACCAGCAAATCTCACTAGTATGTCTACATAATCCCCATACTTCCTGCATGTAATAGGCAATGAACTATAATTCGATGAACTAATAAAGGAGAAATGCCAGCCAAATACATTATGGCAAAATAAAAACACTAAATAACAGGTCAGAGTTAGAGGGGTTTTTTTTTCCTGTAAATAAAAAGGAGTCATTGAAAGGTTTGTTTGTTTGCTTGTCTTTAAGGATAAAGAATGATGTCCACATTGAATCCAGCAGAGATGTGTAGCATGGATGGGAGGGAGAAAAGTGGGGAGATAGATTAGGAAGCTACTTGAGAGCAAGAGAAGAGACAAGAGATTAGATAACAGACTTAGAGACTGGCTGGGAGCACAGAATCAAGAGGAAAGTCAGAGACGCCTTTTGGTTCCAAACTTGTATCTTGGAGAAAGCAAGGTACTGGTTATGTACAAAGAACTCCAGCTGATTACTGTATTCTAAACTGTTGTCTTTTTGGCCCTTGCTCTGTCATTTTTGTCACTGTTGACGCTTAAAAACCTAATTTTGTTTTATTTTTTTGCTTGCTTCAGGTTAACAGCTACTCTTCGACCACTGAGACACCATTATCTGATAGCTGATATGATATCTGAATAACTGATAGCTGAGTGACTGTGGTCCATATACTCACTGAATTTTATAGTTCGAAGGACACTTAAAATCATTTAATCTAGCCTTCACTTTACAGATGAGAACAATGAAGCATGGAGAGGTTATCTGATTGCACCATAGCAGTTTAAAAGTCCACACTGTGGGGCCACCACAGTTTATCTTGTACAGAATCAGAGTCAAGTTCTAAAATTTGATATTCATTTAAAAACGAGATGGTTTCTACAAAAACATTTAAAACTTCCTCGGAAAAACTCAGCTATCTTGCCTTTGATATTTTCCTTTTTATGAACATGGACATATTATTCACCTGAAGGCAAATGTTATGTAAAAATTTTTTAAGCTGGATTAGTTATTAGAGTTCATCTAGGCTAGGTGGATATCTCAGCATTAACATGCCAACACAGTCTCTGTATCTCAAGTTATGAATACTGCATTTGTTCTCTCAATAGTAGAGATGAATAAATTTCCACTGTTTGCCAGACACTTTGTGAGGGTCTAAGAGCACAGAAAATCCAACTGTGGGCCAGTTTGGCCGAAATAATCAAATTGTGAAGAAGTAATATAATTGGCCCAGAACATGCAAATGGTAAAAACTGGGACCACAAGAACCCATGTCTGACTAATGCCAGAATGCGTCTTACTGCCTGCAGATAAGAGTTGCTGAGGCCGGGCATGTTGGCTCATGCCTGTAATCCCAGCACTTTGGGAGGCTGAGGCGGGCAGATCACAAAGTCAGGAGATCGAGACCATACTGGCTAACACAGTGAAACCCCGTCTCTACTAAAAATACAAAAAAATTAGCTGGGTGTGGTGGTGGCTGCCTGTAGTCCCAGCGACTCAGGAGGCTGAGGCAGGAGAATGGCGTGATCCCGAGAGGCAGAGCTTGCAGTGAGCCAAGATCGCACTACTGGACTCCAGCTGGGAGACAGAGCAAGACTCTGTCTCAAAACAAACAAACAAACAAACAAACAAAAGTTGCTGAAGGAAGATTCGGGATCAGAGAGAAGCCTGGCAGGGGAGGGGAGGGTCACAGAGAGGCCAGGCCCAAGATGCAGAGGGAGGTCAGGCAGAGCGGCCAGGCCCAGAAGAGAAAGTGGCAAAGGGCCAACTCAGCACCCCAAAGCAGTTATGCTGAGTAAGGGACAGGGTAGGATACTGAGTAGGTTCCATCCTGAGAGCCTCTCTTGTCTCTTGTGAAGTACACTGTGATGTCATGGAAAGAGTGAGAAGCAATATGATGAGGTAAAGACTGACAAGGGTTGGGGGAAGAAAAAAAATCAAGGAGAAAGGTTGCTGATTTGGAGCATGTGAAATAACTACCAGTTATCACTAAGGATTCAGTTGAGGTTGAAGACTAAGCTTTACTGTAGTGCAGCCAGGATGGAGGCTCATGCCTATAATTCCAGCACTTTGGGAGGCCAAGGTGGGCAGATCACTTGATTCCAGGAATTTCAGACCAGTCTGGGCAACATGGTGAGACCCCATCTCTACAAAAAATAAAAAAAAATTAGCCATGTGTAGTGGCTTGCACCTGTGGTCCCCACTACCTGAGAGGCTGAGGTGGGAGGACTGCTTCAGTCCAGGAGGTTGAGGCTGCAGTGAACCATGATTGTGCCACTACACTCCAGCAAGGGTGACAGAGCAAGACCCTGTCTCAAAAAAAAAAAAAAAAAAATTAATTAGTTAATTAAAAGGTTTACTGTGGCGCAATCCAATTGTGCAATTTTTCTCCGGAACTGAATAGCTTCCCAGATATACAAGCAGAGAAGTTGGACAGTTGAACCGATGATGCGAGATTAGGATTTTTCTAGACTTGTGAAATGAAAAGACAAGAGAGTCAGAGAATACTAGAGGACTAGAGGGATAGGTCATAGAGCTCAGGCTGACCAGAGAAGAAACCAATTGCCAAAGACTTCACTATAGTGCCTGCATATATTAAAGACCTTAGTTCATTAAAACATTCAAAAGCAGGAGATATCATTACTCTTCTCTTTCAGGAGTAACTGTCCTTTGTCCCACAGGTCCCAAACCTCTCCTACCCCTGTGTTCCCTATTTCAATGGATGATATTACTATCCACCCAGCTGAAACTTGGGAATCATCCCTTTACCTCTTTTTCTATTACTATATATATCCCATCAGTCACCAAGACCTGTAGATTCTACTCCCTTAATATCCTTTTAATCAATCTCCTCTCCATCTCTGCAGACACTGAATTCATGTGAGCTCTTAAAAGGCCTCACCCACATCCATGTAACCACATGGCAAACGGTCCACCTGCCCTCATCCTCCTCCCTCTGACCTACTCTCCTCAGTGCTGATGGAAAAGGGAATGGAATGAGCATGAAGAGCAAAGTCTTTGCAGACAGGTCTGGGTTGAAGTCCCAGCTCCTCCATCTTCTAGCTGAGACTTTTTCTGCAGCCTCAGTTTCCTCACCTTTAAAACAGAAATAATAACCACATCTTCCTCGTTTGGTTCTTGGGAGGACTAACAGAGGTAATGCATGTAAAGAACCTGGTAAACCACCAATAAATGTTCAGCTGTTAGTCATTAGCATCTTCATTATCTTAATGACCTAAAAGGCAAGCCTAGTTCCATCATTCTCCTGCTTGAAATCCTTCCATGGCTCACCTCAGCTCTCAGGTCCTCCCCAGCTCCTGCTGACACTCCTGCCCACTTGTTGCTGCACCCTCTGCCAGCAAACCTTTTCTTTCATGCCTCCTTCTTCTCCTAGTGGACCCTCCATGATCCTTCAAGGCTCAGCTCAGTGTCCTATGTTAGGGTTCCCACAGCACATCTGTGCATGCCTCTCAGTAACACCTATAATACTGTATTAGCATCTTCTTGTCTCTCTGTCACTGAGCCCTCAAGGGGCAGTGGCATAGAGCTTGTGCTCAATAAATGTTTGCTAAATCAGTTAATGGAGGTAAGAAGCAGCAAGGGCTGTCTGAGTTCGGTATGAGACTCATTCAGTATAAGAGAGCATTTCAGGGAGGGGTAGGGACAAGCTTGGAGAGGCAGACAGAGGGCAAGGCACTTCCAGGCAATGCTATGAAGTATGGATTTTATTCTGAAAAGATGGGGCTGGGGTGCCTTCATTTTCCTCTAAATCACTCACACAAAGGCAAGAGGGGAAAAAAGAAAGAAAATAAAAGTAAGGGATGAAAGAGAAGAGAGACAAAAATAAGAAAGCTTTGTTAAATTGAAACCTTCATCCAAATGAATAATTTTTTCCCCCAAAGCCTGGCTTCAAAGACAAACCACAAAATGACCAGCAAAAATATACTTCAAAAGACACGACCGAATACACATTGTGGTGGCAAGAATCCAATATATAAATACAATCAATTTGTTTCCTCATTAGAAGCTTTCATGAGGAAAATGATTTAATACAAATGCTAAAGCTACCGACATAGATTAATTGAAAAATAACAACAGAATCCTAATCAAAGATATAACATTATTTCACTCATTCACACTACACCAAAATCTGAATCAGTAAATAATAACAGAATTTTGAAAGCCAGCTTCTACTGGTAACCACTCTAAGAACTACAATGAACTACTGACATTTTTCATAAAATGCCTATCCTTATGTGTACACTTTTTTCTAGTTAAGAACTGAGATGTATACAGAAATCCAGAAATCATTTTAAAATTATTTCACACTTTTCCTAAATTCATATCAACTTACTTAATCCACATTATTGCTTTTGCCCTCAAGTTGACTTTTTTCCCTAATTGTACAAGATTCTATACTAAAGTATCATTCTTTTTTTTTTTTTTTTTGAGACAGAGTCTTACTCTGTTGCCCAGGCTGGAGTGCAGTGGCATAATCTCGGCTCACTGCAACCTTTGCCTACTGGGTTCAAGCAATTCTCCTGCCTTAGCCTCCTGAGTAGCTGGGATTACAGCTACTTGGATTACACCACCATACCCAGCTAATTCTTTTGTATTTTTAGTAGAGACAGAGTTTCACCATGTTGGCCAGGCTGGTCTCAAACACCTGACCTCATGATCTGCCCGCCTTGGCCTCCCAAAGTGCTGGGATTATAGGCATGAGCCACCGTGCCCGGCCTAAAGTATCATTCTTACCCATTTATTACTTTGTACAGTATGTACAGCAGTCATAATTAAACCCTTACATAAAGTACCCAATTATCCAAGTCATAAAAAAATGGAATGGACTTTGATCTAAAGGCTAATGACTATGTGACCAGCTCCGTTGGTATATCAATACAGGTCAGGGGTCCCCAGAGGTTTGATTACAATCAACCAGTCAATCCAAGGCTTTACCTGGCTCCTCTTGGGACCAGGGCTTTCAGTTCTGTCCCACTTTGAGAGATTCTCCAGCATCAGAAACATCTTGAGATGTTGCCAGTTCACAAGGAAGCACAGAGCAGCATATGAACATATCCCTATCTCCTCACTCTGGGAGCTAAATCAGGCTGAAACGTTGTCAGCTACTGACAGGTCTTAAGCCCTGCTGGTAAGATTTTCCCCTCATTGTTAAAATTCAGTCAAGAACCAAAATAGGCACCTACCTCACAAACAAAAAACAAAAAACAGGGTCTTCTGATAAAGATTTGTACACGCTTTCCTGATCTTAAGAATCCCTTGGACCTCTTATTGAAGAACAAATTCTCAGGGTCCACCCCAGACCTAGTGAATTAGCATCTCCAGGGTAGGGGCCTAGAAGTCTATATATTTTAACAAAATCCCCAGGTAATCATATGATGGGGCAATTTTGGAAAATACGGTAAAGGAAACAGATATTTACCAGTGGTTGCCTGTTAAGGAAATTCTAGACAAGCAGCTCTCAATTCAAATATTGACTGTATTCTAAAAGTTCATTTCCAGTTGTTTGGACCTTGGAACACATTTTCCTAATGAAACAAAGTTGAAAGTTGTCTGGGCCAGCTTTGAAAATCTATTAAATCTTGTTAACAGATCTGAAAAATTGTGAATACAGTCTTTAATTTTCAGACCAATCATATTTCAAAAGTTGAAGCATATATCCATAGAATATATTTTCCCATTGACATAACATTCTGAAAAGTGGTTAGGGCACCAAATTATATGCATTCCTTATTTACAGTGCTTTGTATACAAATTACACCCAATGATACTGAAAAATAAATAAAGTATGGCAAGGAGATTTGTCTTCCTTCTCTGGGTACAGGGAACATAGGCAACCTTTGACATTCTTATCCTCTCTTTCTTTGCAACCATTTTCTGCCTTCCAGTGGCCTCAGCCCTTGTGCCAAAGACCCAAATGTTATCCACTACTAAAGCATCCCTCCTCAGCTTACCTATCCCTGACTCATGCTTTATTCTTCCAAACTACCTAACTGTCCTCCTCAAACCCAGTCAAAATTCTTATTTCTGAGAGTTGGTTCCGTTTTGTCTTTTCTGCCATACCTCCCATTATTACTCTCTTTTACCTAATCAACAAAATCACCCTTTGGTTCCCAAAAATGCCTAAACTTTATCACCTCTGTGTCTTAGCACATGGTAATTCTGCATGCAATGTGTCTTACCAAAAACCTATCCCAATCACCCCATGGCCAAGTCTTGATGCCAACTCATCCATGAAGGCTTCTCAAGCCCACCAGAGAAGGGACTTCCTTCTCTGGGCTTTTACAGTACCATGTATGTGCAGTGTTTTGTATGCCAATTATACCTCAATAAAACTGGAAAATAAAATAAAATATGGCCTCTTCTAAAGCCTTGCCACAATGTATCTTGAATTATAGTTATTTGTGCATTGTTTTTTATCTTTCCAGTGCGGTTATAAATTTCTTGGGAATATTTGTTGGCTATCCACTATGTGACATGTTTGTGTTAGGCACTTTTATGTACATAACAACAACCCTATAAGGTAAGTGTATTGTACAATGATTTGGTTTATTCTACTCAAAAATAAGTTATAGAAGGACTGGGACCTATGTTGTGTTCACCACAAAAATGCTTTGCACATAGCATATGCTCAATAAACATTTGTAGAAACTATGAGTGAATGAATGAAGTGGCATTATTCACTTTTTATGACAAGGTTGAGCCTCAATAAGAGTGGGTTCAAATTCCAATTCTAGAACCTAATAGCTATGTAACCTTGAGCAAGTTGATTACCTTTCTGAACCTCAGTTTTCTCATTTGCTATATAGGGATTATAACAGTATCAACCTCACACACCTGTAAGGAAAGCCCTTGAAACTGAGTCTGGCACATGGTATGTGTGTGATGAATGCTAGCCGTAACTATTATTCTAAAAAAAAAAAAAAAATCACATGTGGGGAGGAGGGAGGGGATAGCATTAGGAGATATACCTAATGTAAATGACGAGTTAATGGCTGCAGCACACCAACATGGTACATGTATACATATGTAACAAACCTGCACATTGTGCACATGTACCCTAGAACTTAAAGTATAATAATAAAAAAAACCCACATAAATGGGAACCACTCAGACTGTGTCCTCTCCTCCTTACTCTCCCAGAGGAAGAGAAGAATGATTGTCAATGGCAAATGGCAGGTGCAGCAAAGCAGCACCAAGAGTCAGCTTCATGCTCTGGAGAGAACACTACATCTCCTCATGGTTTCTGGTGCTCCACATGTCTAGGGAAACTTCTCTAGCAACAAACTATAGAAATGATCCCTGAAAGTACAGTCTTTATGACTGTTATGCTTAAGCTGCAGAGATAAGGAGTCTCTAAAGCCCTTATTCTTTCTGAGAAAACGCATCCTCTGTTACTTCTACAACCTTCAGTATTCCTAGCACAGTGCATTGCCCGTAATAGCGGTTCAAATAACCACTTCACTGAATGTCCTCAGTGAAGCCATCTTAACCAAAAGTTGGAAGGAAACCATTGAACAGGTCTAGTGCACATGACTGAACAATCAAAAGTATTTTCACCCTCCAGGTGAATTTGTATTTTAAAATGGGATGTTTAACCCAAACGAATCTCTAAGTGGTGAAACTGCAGGCATGTAACAAATTGAAAACAAACCTTCAGACCTTCTAGAGCAGATTATCTGGGGGTAGTGGGCTCCATGCTGGTCCATGGAGGAACTAAGATGAGTCTAGTCGCTCACTGGCCCAAGAACTGCTTGAAAAACAAGAATATGTCTTATCTGACACTATCTTGATCACCTGGCATTGTGCCTGACATAAACAAATAGCCAATACATATTTGTTAAGTAAATTATCTGCTTCCGGTCTATAATCCTCACCCTGCTTTTAGTTGATTCCATTTCTCTTTATTACCAACATAAAAATCAATCATGGTGACTGATGTTTTGAGAAGGAGGAAGTGAATGGTTTACTTAAGCACCCTCACTTTGGAAAAGTAGTCCGACAAATACAAATGTTTTACTAAATAGTCACACAGAGTGGAGATAATCCTCTTCTAATGAAGGATTCATCCTGTGTCAGTTCAGCGCAGCTCAAAGGGATAACATCTGAAAAACGGAAGTTGTTCCCAGTCAGTGATACCTCATCTAATGAAGGCCTTGAGAGTCAACTTCCTTAATTAAAAAACAAATTTAGAAAAATAATCATAAAATAAAACTCAAAGTACTGCTGCATTTCACAAGGCTCAAAAATAATTTCATTTTCATGTGTATGTATTTAAACACAGAGTAAAACACTTTGGAAGACAGTTATTTATTTGCACAGAAGTGACCCAAGGCCAGGCTGCACAATTAAAGCCTAATTTCCTCTTCCCACATCTTTCCCTGTCGGTGCCAACTGTTTTACCACCTGAAAATTGAATATCCTTCAACTCTTAAATCTCTGCCCTTTTAAAAAATATTTATTTATTTATTTATTTATTTATTTTTGAGATGGAGTCTAGCTCTGTTGCCCAGGCTGGAGTGCAGTGGAGCAATCTCAGCTCACTGCAACCTCTGCCTCCTGGGTTCAAATGATTCTCCTGCCTCAGTCTCCCAAATAGCTAGGATTATAGGCGCCCACCATCATGCCCAGCTAATTTTTTTGTATTTTTTTTTAGTGGAGACAGGGTTTCACTATGTTGGCCAGGCTGGTCTCAAACTCCTGAGCTCAAGTGCTCTACCTGCCTCAGCCTCTCAAAGTGCTGCGATTACAGGCGTGAGCCACCACACCCAGACAACAAATTACCCTTTTTTAAAAGTTTGCTCTTTCAACATGGAATGGAGGAGCAGAATAAACTGGAACAGGGAGAGACTTGAGGCAGAGAACCAGAAAGGAGAATTCTGCAGTGCTTGAGTACAACTTTATGAAGACTAAAGTTTAGCTAGTGACAAAGGGAAGAGAAAGGGGAGGACATTTAGAATGAAGAATCAACAGGCCTTGTTGATGGTTTGGGGAGTGAAGGGGGACCAATCAGGAATGACTCCCAGGATTTTGCCTTGGGAGCCTTGGCCTAGAGAAAGCAGAGGTAGACTTCAGGGGTGAGAAGAATATAAGATAATGAGTTCAGTTCTGGACATTCAAGCAGTTAGGATTCTTCTGGCCACAAGTAACAGAAAATCTGACTGACAAGGGCCTAAGCAAGTGGAAGTTAATTTTTCCCACAAAACAAAAAGTCTGAAGACAGGAGATTCCAGAGTTGTGCAGGGCCCAAGAATGACATGAAGGAGCCAGGCTCTTCCCATATTTCTGCTCTAACACCTTAGAGCAGAGTAATGTTCTACTGCATTTCAGTGTATTACTATCTCCCAACTATAAGACTATCCTGTGAGAATCTATCAGAAGTCTTCTTACATTTATTTGGCCATAATGACATTTTATGTAAACTCTAGATCAAGCACTGGCAAAAGAGAATGGCTTATAGATCACGATTCTATTGTCAAGGAAGAAGGGATGGTGGCTGCTGAGTAGGCATCCAGCAGGGTATGCCCAGCTTTGTGAAGTTTGAGGTATCTTTGAGACACCCAGAAGGAGGTATGCAATATGCTGTCTGGTGCCTTGGAGGGAGAACTGCAGCTGAGCTATAGAATTGGGAGTCTCCCATGCACCGGGGAAGCTGTGGAACTATGGACATGCATGTAACTGCCTCCTAAGGAGAATGTGGTGAGGAAAGAGAAAACCCTGAGGAACAAGAGCAAAGAGGGCAAGGTAGAAAAATGAGCTCAAGGGCCTAAAAAAGAGCATAAACACAAGGAAGAAGAAAACCAGGAGAATTCATGAGAATCAATGGAGAGTTTTTTACATTTATGAGAAAAAGGACGTGACCAACAGTGTCAAATGCTACAGAAAGACCAAATAAGACAACGACTTAACAGTACCACCTGGCTGTGGCAATTGGAGACATTGGTACATTGGAGAGAGTAGCTCAATAGGAGCAGAAGCTAGATTAAAGGGGACTGAAGAGTGACTGGGAAGTGACTAGAGACCAGGAAGCCAGAAATAGCTAGTCTAGGCTTCTATTTCAAGAAGTTTGCCTGCAAAACAAAAATAAAATAGATGCAAAGACAGTAGCTAAAGAGGGAATCACTGTGTACGACACAACGTTTTTATTAATATTAGGAGAAATTTGAGCATATTTATATAATGATTGGAGAGACATACTGAAGAAGGAAAAGCTAAATTTAAGAAAGAGGAAGTCTCTATGTCAAGAATGGAGTGAAGATAACAACTATGAGCCAATGCTTCAGTCCTCAAATATTGTGTGGAAGTACTCTGAACTCAAAAGATGACAAAAGGACAGGGTACTGTAAAGCCACAAAGACAAACCTTAAAAGGGGAGAGGTCTGAAGCAAGATTGAATAGTAGGTCCAGAAGTAGCAGCAGGGAGCTTGAAGAATGCCAACAGCACTTTGGGAAAATGAGCAAACTCTATTTAAGAAGGCCGCAAGCAAACAGGTTCCTGTCGGAGAATCATCCTTTAGGATAGAGAAAAGAGGTGGAGGATATTGTGGGGTTTGGTTATAACAGGACATAGATTCTAGGGAACACAGAGGAAAGAGTTAGAAAAGAGGTCTTCAAGAAAGAGGAGAAATGGTAGAGACAAGGAAGTACAAAGCTGAATAGGGATGCTGCTGACCAAAGGTAGAGGGCTGGCGATAGGTCTCAAAGACAGCTGGAATGCCTGGCATCCACGCTGTGACAGAACTCCAATACATGGTCAGTAGCCCTGTAACCTTTTGTCACAGTTCCAGTTAGAACATTAGAGATATGTTATTAGAAGAGACACTTGAAGAGATGGATGCCTTGGCTCTGTATCTACTAACACTCAGTAAAAAGAAAGCATCCTTATTTCCAAGAAAGAATATGTAGGGTTGGCTACTAAATAGTAAGTTTCCTAATAAAGAGGGTCTCTTGCTGTTCTCAGGTCTAGTCTAGGACCTAAAAACACATTTATAACAGTTTTTCACCATTCATTTTACTCACATCATTGAACTCATGCAACATGCCAGCACCATGCTAGATCTTTTTTTTTTGTGACTGTAAGACCATTCATACTTTCAAGAAGCTTATGATCTCCAGAAATATGTATTCTAAGTTCTGAGAAACTGAATTTAAAATGAATCTGATGTGTGAAAACAGTGCTTCTCAAATGTTAATGTTCATACTGTACAAATAAACTTAGGGTAGTATTAAAATGCAGATTATGATTAAGTAGGTCTCATTCAATGGAGCCTGAGAGTTTGCATTGCTCACAAGTTTCCAGGTGATGCTGTAGTTGCTGTTCCATGTTGATACTTAGAGTACCAAGGACCTAAAGACCAGCAAAAGCAATTTCATGTCTGATCTTTTCTTGTCTCCCCTATAAAGTCCTGATAATCTTTCCTCCTTTCCTTGCTAACCATCCTATCCAGTATCCATTTTTCTAATTAAAACAAGTTAGGGGGTGGAGGCAGAAGCAGAGAAGAGAAGCTAGAAAACCTCATGAGGGGCTTTTTCTTCTAAGCAACTATTAGCTACATACACTGCTTTCATGAACATGCCAAACATCTATCTCATGTGATTAAATACTTCTGTGGAACCACTAATATTTCAAACAGGACACCTAAATATTCAATAGAAGAATAAGAGACTGAGAACAGCAATTAATTCTAGTTATGCCATATGGCAGCATAGAACACTGGCTGGAACCTGAAAATTCAATTTCACAAGAGTCTTACTTATTCTGAATTTTAATCATTTTAGGATCAGCAAACATATGCCTACCAACCTGCTCCATTTACACAAAATTCTGAAGCATAATCACACTGCACACTCAAAAATGATGGGTTTTTCCCAAATGGACTTAAAATTTCTCTCCTACAAGATTTGCAAAATACAGTAGCTGCTGACAGCTCCAGTTTCATCTCCCTGTTAAATAAAATCTTCACACAATTCTTTTAAAGAATAGTATCACTTGCTTCCTCACCATTTTCATCATCAGCTCACAATACTGCACGAGTACAATTTTCTCTGTTCTTGAATTTCTCAGCTCTGCGTTGGTTCATGAACCCTCCTATCCCTGTGCACTCTCTTCCCTCCACTGTGCCTGTCACTGCTGAGACACCCATGCCACCATCTCTTCTCTCCATCTCACCTCTCCAGAATGGAAATATTATCGCTTTCAACACGTACTTCATCTCCAGTCCTCTTAGAACTAAGACACCTTCATGTCTCCTGTACATTTAATAATTTCAAGATAAGGACAGAAAAATCAGTTCTTGCTTTGTGAACTTTTGTCTCTGGTGCTTGAGAGACTATCCTAATATCCCCTGAACATGTTTTAGTGATAACATTTACTGCACTAGGGCCAAAATGATTTTCTGCCACTTTCAATTCTAGTTCAATAAAAGAATAAGAGCTTTGTTTCTAACCTCTGTCATTTTTAATATCATAAAATGATTTTTAAATTATAAAATTGAGTTCCATTTCCTACTGGACTACCAATCTCATATTAGCTTTCCTTTTATCAAATTTATGAAAAAAGTCAGAAATTACCTTTCCTTTTTTTAAAAAAAAATCAAAATTTCAGGATATCCCAGGTAGAATGTTTGAATTGAATTTTAGCTCTTAATAATTGCTGGTTTAGGAGTTTTAAAGAAGTATAAAAGTTAGCTACTTCCTGTTACTTATGTCAGAAATAACAAACTGGAGGATTATCCCCTAGTTCAGTATTACCCAGAAATAATAAGACTATTCCTAGAAAATTGTCCTTAAAAACCATATCCCATATGGAAGAAGCCTATGATTTTCTGAAGCCAGAGTGAATAAAATCCATGGTTTCTGAAATGCAAAGTCAAACCAGTCAAATATTTTTTATAACATTATATTATGGGGCCAGGCATGGTGGCTCACACCTGTAATCCCAGTACTCTGGGATGCCGAGGTGGGCAAATCATGAGGTCAGGAGTTTGAGACCAGCCTGGCCAACATGGTGAAACCCTGTCTCTACTAAAGATACAAAAAATAGCCGGGTGTGGTGGCACGCGCCTGTAATCCCAGCTACTCGGGAAGCTGAGGCAGGAGAATCGCTTGAACCCGGGAGGCGGAGGTTGCAGTGAGCCGAGATCATGCCACTGCACTCCAGCCTGGGCGACAGAGTGAGACCCCAACTCAGGAAACAAACAAACAAACACACCAAACAAACAACAATAAAAAACCATTATATTATGAAAATTTTCAACTCTGCACAAAAGTTGAAACAACATTCATGTACACCCACAATCTAGTGGATATATTCTGTGATTAACATTTTATTTGCTTTGTCATATATTCATCCATCCATATTATTTTTTATACATTCCAAAACAAACTGCTCAAATTAGTACACTCCATCCCCAAACAATTCAACATGCATATAATTAACCAGAGTTCAATATTTGTTTACAGTTTTTTTAAATCAATAATCTTTGAAAGATGCCACTTCATTTTTTTAATGGCTTGGCTAAATAAAATTCTAAATTCTAAATCCTAATATTTAAACAAATTCTGTTACTTTGAGTAATTTCTCATATATCAGTTTTCTCATCAACAAAAGAACAAAGGCACTTGGTAAACATGATAGAAGGTCTAAATTACCAAACTGTATGGGCCTTGTGGTTATGGTAGAATCTACAAATGAGAGTCACTCACTAATATAACTTGGAGAAATAGCTAATTGGAGATTATGTGGGCATAAACGTTTCTGTAAATTATAATGAGAGCCTCAATAAGGCTCACAAACTCAAGAGGCAGCTTTGAGTTTGAGCATTTAACTATAATATATCTTATATAAACCACACTGTGATAAAAACTACTAGAAGCTGGACAATTTAAGAATGGTTCACTACAAATGGCGATTTTGTAACAACAAAGCACCAGCATCAAATTGGAATTTTCTTGGCTTTGCCATGCTGTAGTACTACTGGTTTGTAAATTCTCTATTAATTGTCTAAGTAAGAGCTGCCACAGGGATAGCACTTATTTTATGAGCTGTTTGTTCCCCTACACTAATTTTTTTTTCTTTCCTAAGATTGGCCCTGGAAGGGACACCCTTTGAAGCCCGAAGAATCAAAGCTACTGCAAAGCACTGCTGAGAGTTTTGAAAGAAATATGAAGAAACTACGTCACACCTGGGGCGATAGGCTGAGATCTTCCCAAACAGGTCAGCAGTTGGTCTCTAAAATATTCCTATTGCCAAGGAGGCAATGACATCTTGTGTAAATCAAAAACTAAAACCCTAAGATATCTCATTTCCATTTTAAATGCTTGGGGGCTAAATATGGATGTCTAGCACTCAAGAAGTTCCTGTGGGATTGATTTTTTTCCCATCTTCTCTGAGCCCTTTGCTGAGTGTGATAAGCAGGACTGCATTTCATTATCAACCCTGCTAACACTGCACTTCAGGGAGACTAGATGAGGCTACACAGTAGGAGAGAAGATCCAGAATCCAAAGAAGAAATGATTCACACGGTGTGATTATAAAAACTCACTTTATGCTCAACTCATTTTCAACAGAATCATGAAATAAAATCCCAAGAAATGAAATTTCCTGCATCATATTCCAAATTTTTTAAAAAGTCATGGGGGTACCGTAAAAGAAATCAAACAGAAGTTTTATAGTTTGATTGGTAATGTGTGCATTTTTGTAGCATATATTTAAAAAAATAATTCCAAACAACATTTTGGGTAAGCAACATAGAAATAAAACATAAGATTATCATTAGGGGAATCTTCAAGTGACTCAGTGTTATAGAAGTAACATCAGAACAAAGAGCTTGGCTCCTGACAGTTGGCCCAGTGCTCTTGGATTTCCCTCCCCTCTGTTCCAGTTTCCCTGTAACGCAGAAAGTGGATACTGCATGGGTCTATATCAGAAACAAGAGAAAACATGCAAATTAGAGAAAAACACCATCAATAAGGTCCCAAGCCACAGGTTCCTGGAATCCACAAACAGATAAATACAGAGAGGTATTTTTCATTGGCTTTCCTTAAACAGAGAAAATAGCATAGCTCTGGGACAAAAGGCTAGCTCCAGATCAAACGAGACTTAAAATCAAAGCCAAAGCAAACGGTGATAAAAATGAAGGCAGTAATTTCATACAGATGATCTTTTCACACAATGTATGAATTAAGTCCATCTACAGACAGCGAGGCTTCATGTATTAAAAAAAAATGACACAGGATTTTCTGAAACCAAGACAAATCCATATTGAGTAGCTAATAGGAATGTGCCCAGGTGATAACGATGGCTAAAATTCTATCAGGAGTAAAGCAAATTTCAGTGACCTAACTCTACAGTTAAAGAGTATGGCTCAGCTTATTATTCTATTGGGTTAGTCAGACTGGAAGGGTGCAAGTTCAGTTACTTGCCTGTGTTCTAGCTCACAATCCATAACTCCTTTTCACTCTTGATAGAACATGTTATTCTGTATGAGGAGCTCAGTACTGGGAAGAATTACACATGATCTACTTTTGCAAGTGATCTAAAAACTCTATTAAAAATACATTTTCCTAGGTGCTATGGCTCATGCCTGTAATCCCAGCACTTTGGGAGGACAAGGTGGGCAGATCGCTTGAGGCCAGGAGTTCAAGATCAGCCTGGCCAACATGGCAAAATCCCGTCTTTACTAAAAATACAAAAATTAGCCCAGTATGGTGGTGTGCGCCTTTAGTCCCAGCTACTTGGGTGGCTGAGGCATAAGAATTGCTTGAACCTGTGGAGGTTGCAGTGAGCCAAGATCATGCCACTGCACTCCAGTCTGGGTGACAGAGTGAGACTCTGTCTCAAAAAAACAAAAAAACAAACTAACAAAAAACAACAACAACAACAAAAACATTTTTCTGAACTCAATATAAAATCTTAAAGATATATAATGAAAATATCTAAGATATGGTTTATTCTGAACCACCAAGGCCTATGGTCATTATTACATTAAAAAAATGTTATTTAAGAAAATTTATTCTACTTCCAGAGAGCCTCACATACGAAAAAACAAACAAAATAATCATTATGATAAAATTATAAGGAGAGTTACACATTTCGAAGCTATTTTGAAAGGACAGAGACTTGCCATAAAAAACACATAAGACGATCTTTCTTTCCAGGTCTTAAAAGTTAAGCCAAGATATCAATAGCAAGTAATATTCTATCATTCTCACCTGCAGGGCATTCCAGATTAAAAGAGCAATAAATATAACCTCTCATTCCTAGAGAAGTAGATTCAAAAAACTCTTTAACTCAATTGTGAAATCTCAACATTCATCCACTGAATAACAGAGAACCAAGCAAAAATTTGTCTGATATAACTGATGAGTTGAGAAATAGTGTTGAAGTTGTTGTGGGTTTTTTTTTTTTTTTTCTTCCTTTAAGGATGGGAGGGAGGGATAGGACTGAAAAAGGAAGCAATGAGTTATTAAGTTTCCAGATGTGGTCAAATTATTGCTATGACTTTTGAGCCTTTTCAGAGCTATTTAAACTTAGACGGATCATGCAAGTACCTCCTACTTTTTTTTTTCCTGCATTTGCACTGAAGCTCCAGTACAAGTAGCAAAATTAAAGAATAGAAAAAGATGTTATGAGCAAATCTTGAAACTTGTGAATAACATAAATGTACTAATAGCACATTATACATTAGTTCTTTTGATAAGTATACTTCATTTGAATGTGTTTTGTTTTAGGGGTTTTTAAGCTCAATAATTAACATTTAAGAAAAGTAAAACTCTCTATATAATCAATGGTGATTATATTTATAGTATACTACTTCAAAACTCTTGCTCCCAAGAGTTTTATCAGGCTAACTCCTTGTCTTTCTTGCTAGAATACAAAAATATCAGAATTATACATTCTTAAGCTAAATCTTGCTTTAAAGCTAAATCCATGTTAAGGTGAAAAGAAAACATGAAATTCCCAAAGAACATCAGAATTATTTTTATGAGATTTTACTAGTATATCACGTTTCACACAGAGCTATAGGTTAGCCACCCACAATGAGACGTGTTCAAGATATTCTTTCAGCCTGTACTTTAAATGTCCTGAGTTTGGTGCCAGAACCCTGTCACACAAAAGGTATTTCTTTATTTCCTTCCATCTCAATATGATATAAATCTCCTGGTCTCTTTTTGGAACTCCTTTAGCATTACTAAGTTTCACAGAAGGAAACAATACTCCAAGTTTGCTTCCATTGACTCTGTCCTTCACTTCCAACAGGGAGCATAAATGACTAGTTATCCAAAAAGGGCCATCAAGAGAGAAATTAAGCCATATCTCAATAATAAAAATATTCTATTTTCGGCTGGGCATGGTGGCTCACTCCTGTAATCCCAGCACTTTGGGAGGCCACGGTGAGTGGATCACCTGAGGTCAGGAGAGACCAGCCTGGCCAACATGGTGAAACCCCGTCTCTACTAAAAATACAAAAAAATTTAGCCAGGCGTGGCAGCTCATGCCTGTAATCCCAGCTACTCGGGAGGCTGAGGCATGAGAATCGCCTGAACCTGGGAGGCAGAGGTTGCAATGAGCCAAGATCACACCACTGCACTCTAGCCTGGCCAACAGAGACTTGGTCTCAAAAAAAAAAAAAAAAAAAAAATTATATTTTCTTTATCACTTCCCCCACTCTCAATGTATTCTTGCTGTCAGATGGCCTCCACTGAATCAAGCATTTAAAAAATGCTCTACTGTTTCTCCCAATGCATTAGAATGCCATCAAGTGTCTGAGCGTAGATCACGACTGCTTCATTCCAGGTGTCTCACATCTGGTGCTAATCCTGCAGTGACCACTGTAATAAAGCAGGAAGTGCCTTTGCCTGGCTTTTATCCTAGCCATTCTCCAAAGGGCTCAATGAAAACTTGGACTTGGAATGTGAAAGCTGTTTAGTTTTTAAGAACAGCAATGAAAATCACAGCTTAGGACATCAATACCACAACAGGGCATCATTTCCTTGAAATCACAGAAATTGCTATCCGTTTTTATTTTGTGTTACATGGAAAATATTAGCTTTCATTGGTGACACTTTCAAGCAAAAAAAAAAAAGTATGTAAATATAGATAGGATTTTATTTTTTGTTTCTAAGTCTAAAAAAAGATAGCTATTTTTTGTTTCTAAGTCTAAAAACAGAATAGCTAAAGTGATTTGTACTGAAAAACAGATGAGCACTTGGAGAACACTCATGATTCTTGACACAACTGTCTTTTCCTGTGGTCATTCACTCTAGACAACAGAAAATAGCAAAAAACACATTATAACAGCTGTGATGGAGTCAGATGCATCCATTTACAGCAAGTCCACAACCATGGCAAATACCAGTGAATTCCAAGCCAGCCATAAAAGTAAGAGCTAAGCCCCTAAAGTTTACCAAGAATCAAAGGCAGTGCTATTTTTATTTCTCTCCACCCTTTTGTTTCTAGAGCAATACATGTTGAGGAAAGAATTAAAGGAAGCAAGGAAACAAAGAGAGTGGGAAGTTGTAAAATACATATATGTGTATGTGTAAATTTATCTAGTAGTGGCTTTTCCAGATTATCTTGCTAGAGATTTATCTACCTTCCAAATAAGCCTTGAAGTGCTAAATTTATAGTTTTAGATAGGTTACCACCTCCCCAAATTTACCAAACTCCTAAAATATTATTGTTTTAATCTGACTAAAAATAGGCCAGGCACAGAGACTCAGGCCTGTAATCTCAGCATTTTGGGAGGTCAAGACAGGAGAACTGCTTAAGTCCAAGAGTTCCAGATCAGCCTGGGCAACAAAAAGTAAAAAATTAGCCAGGCATGGTGGTGTGCAGCTACTCAGGAGGCTGAGGTCGGGGGATCGCTTGAGCCCAGGAGGTCGAGGCTGTAGCAAACTGTGATTGTGCCACTGCACTCCAGCCTTGGCCACAGAGTGAGACTCTGTCTCAAAAAAAAAAAAAAAAAAAAGGAAAAACAAACAAAAAAAGACTAAAAATAAAATCTTTTAAATGACCTTCATTAATTTTAATTATTTTTGTGTTACCGTATGGTTCATGTATTTGCCATATGCTTAATTTTTACTTTTTTTTTTTTTTTTTTTTTTTTTAGACAAGGTCTCACTCAGTTGCCCAGGCTGAAGTGCAATGGCATGATCATGGCCCACTGCAGCCTCAACCTGCTGGTCTCAAGTGATCCTTCTACCTCAGCCTCCCAAGTGGCTGGGACCACAGGCATACACCACCACACCTGGCTAACTTTATTTTTTGTAGAGATAGAGTTTTGTTATATTGCCCAGGCTGGTCTCAAACTCCTGGCCTCAAGGGATCTTCTGGCTTCAGCCTCCCAAAGTGCTGGGATTATAGGGGTAAGCCACTGCATTTAGCCTGCCATACACGTTTAACTCTTAAGTTTGATGACTTCTAAATTTCTTTTCATGCCAAGCTTTTTGGGGGACATATAACTGCCACACAACATAAGTAAATGTGGCAGCCATAAATGGCACAATAGAGGTGATATGGCTGAAGAAGAGGATTCAGGAAAACAAGGGTTACATTAACAGAGTGATGATTGAATGGGTGGATGTAAGGCAATTTCAAACAGCTTGCCAAAGGAAAGCCTCATTTTTCCATTTTCTTGTACAGTATCTAATTTCTGGCTCCTCATTTCCTCAGTGATCTGAAAATTATGAAATTCTAAATAAAGTGTCATCTTTCTTGCAACAAGTCAATGAACAGAAAGCTCCCATCAACAATGCAGATATTTCCTAAAGCTCCTGCTGATTATTTCCTGAATGTCTACCCCACAAACCACACAGAAAGTTCTTTGAGAACAAGAATTTGAGAACAAGAAACTGACTCTACCCCATGACAAATTCAGCTTCTGTGTGTGTTCATGCATGTGTGTGCATGTGTGTATATATTTTAAAAGAGGATTAAGAAGTATAATAATATTCAGCTGACAGTAATGAGTTAACATAAATTGCCTTTTATTACCAAATTAAGATTGAAATTTAGTCCTTTCTCAATGCTGTGGTAAAAATACAGGAAAAATTTCTCCTCATTGTATATTTGTACCTACAGCTGCAGTAAAAGTGTTTTTGCATTCCTTATCAAAGATTTATACCAATAGAATCACCAGATACACCATTATATTTAGGTCATTCCTCTCCAAATTTAAAATAATTCCATCTTTATTCCACATGCCACCCTTAGAGTAATCATAAAACACAAAGGCAAACTTGTGAAATTAAAAAAATTCTATAATTTACTAAGTCTCCAGGTGCATAACTAAGCCTAAACTTATCTATTAATAAAATAACATTATGGAGAACTTTGTTTTAAACACTCTTTCAACCTACCAAAAATTATAGATATTCCCACTTTTGCAAAAAACTCCCATCTTCTGCATTCTGTTTGTTTCAATTATTCAGGGCAACCCAGGCTGATAATTACACAGTCCCCAGTTGCTGAGTAAAAGTGATGCTTAATTAGCCAGCAGGAAAGATCGATTAAGATCCAGCAGGGCATCTCATGAGGTTCTCTCACATTCCTGAACGGAATAGATTCTGGCTGTGCCCTTCCGAAGGATAAACTTCTCTGTTTCTACGGAGTTTCAATGAGGTTTTTAGAGTAGATACTAAGAACGGTCAGCCACACAAATTAAATCTCAACCATAACCCTGCAGATGCTCTTCCTTTGCTAAGAATATTCAGTTTAAACATTCTGAATCACATTGCCACCAGGTTTGAAAAAGCTAAAGGAACACTCGCTTATCCCTTGCCCTCATTCAGTTACCCATTTCAAGCAATAGGTGGTCAGGAAATATATTATAAAGGAAAATTTTTATTTTTTCCTCCCCCAAGCAAGTGTTTGCATCTGTCAGATGCTCACATTCTAAAATGCACAAATTAGGTCAGGGCTTCTTATTTTTAAAAAATGAACATATTTTAACCCAGTCCAGGAATAAAACATCCCAATATGGTCAAAGAATTGACTTGATAAGTTTCATTTAAGTTTTCTATGAGGGAAGGAGATGTGGAAGTAAAATCAGTACCAAAAATCATAATGAACATTATCTCATACTGCCTAACACTTTCTCATTAATAATTTGGACATGCATAAATGTTTATCTTTCACTATTTTTTAGTTAAATGCAAAAGTGGTCAATGAAGGCTAACATAAAAATCCAAAGCTAAAAGCAGAATAATTACCTCAAGATACATACATAATTATCAAAACATTTTTATTTTGGTAAACTACACTAACTATGCTTGCCTGCCTCCAATTCAATTCAGCAAATATTTATTAAGTTTCTGTCAAGTATAAAGAACTATGATAGGTATGATATGTATGTCTTACCTTGTGACTTTATTTTACTGATTATAAATTGTTTTAAAGCTTATGAAGAAGATTAATGGAACCAGTTTATACAAACCTGGCTTTGATTTGCTGAAAGCCCCGTAGAATATGGTCTCTGTGATCCCTTGCAACAGCGCTGAGGTTCTCATTCCGCAAACCTTCTGCCAGAAACTCTTCAGCATCTAAAAGAAAAGCAATGTTGATAAAACAGAAAAAATGTACTATGGGATGTACTATGGGAGAAAGGAAAATCAGAAGGATTGAGAAATGGGTATTGTTTTCTTTTTAAAAACTTTACAGTTGTGGCACAATGTGAATGTGCTTAATGCCACAGAACTGTATACTTTATAATAGTTAAGATGGTAAAATTTATATTTTGTATATGTTACCAGAATAAATAACTAAAATTTTATATATACCTGTAGGTGACATGTTTTAATAATCCAAGACCTTGCTATGAATTTAGAAAACTATCATCTATATTAGCCATAAGAAATAACTATTTTCTAAATCATTTTAAGTAAACATTTACATATTAATTATCACTAATGGCAGAGGATGGACTGTAAATTTCTTTCTTTTTTTGTTTGGAGATGGAGTCTCATTCTGTTGCCCAGGTTGGAGTGCAGTGGCGTCATCTCGGCTCACTGCAACTTTCACCCGCCGAGTTCAAGCGATTCTCCTGCCTCAGCCTTCTGAGTAGCTGGGACTAGAGGCACACGCCGCCACACCCAGCTAATTTTTGGTATTTTAGTAGAGATGGGTTTTCATCATGTTGTCCAGGCTGGTTTTGAACTCCCGAGCTCAGACAATCCGCCTGCCTCGGCCTCCCAAAGTGCCGGCATTACAGGGGTGAGCCACCGCACCCGGCCTGGACTGTCAATTTCATAAATATGTAAATATTATAAATAAGTCACAGAAGGTCACAGGCCAATAGAAGCTACAAAAAAATACCAATGAATAGAGCCGAAATACAAAATAGAGCTGAACTGCAAAAATCAAAAACAAAAGGGCAGGCGTGCCGGGCGCGGTGGCTCAAGCCTGTAATCCCAGCACTTTGGGAGGCCGAGACGGGCGGATCACGAGGTCAGGAGATCGAGACCATCCTGGCTAACACGGTGAAACCCCGTCTCTACTAAAAAAATACAAAAACTAGCCGGGCGAAGTGGCGGGCGCCTGTGGTCCCAGCTACTCGGGAGGCTGAGGCAGGAGAATGGCGTGAACCCGGGAGGCGGAGCTTGCAGTGAGCTGAGATCCGGCCACCGCACTCCAGCCTGGGTGACAGAGCCAGACTCAGTCTCAAAAAAAAAAAAAAAAAAAAAAAAAAAAAGGGCAGGCATTCAAAGAAACATTAATTAGCAGATGCATCATCAATGAAAATGACAATACAACCAAGTGAAGGAACCCACATGGGAAAGAAAAACGTCTTCAAGAGACGGGAACTGCAATTAATGTGAACATACATTATAAAATAGGGACATGATGGAAATTCATAATATGAAACAAATCATGATATGTTGAAGGAAGAAATTGGGGGGGTCTACAAATTTTCAAAGACAAAATACACTGATAGTGATTACAACTGCCAGAAATACTAGCTACACATTTTATTCTGCACAAAAGGTTTGTCATCCCCCAAAAGCATATAAATAATATAGTTAAAATTTTCCACCTCCAAAAATTGTGCCTGTAATATGAAACTGTATCATATATATCAGGGGTCCCCAACCCCTAGGCCACATAGAGGAACCTTATTTCCTCAGTGATCTGATAATTATGAAATTCTAAATAAAGGGCCACATGGTAGGAGGTGAGCAGCAGGTAAGCAAGTGAAGCTTCAGCTGTATTTACAGCTGGTCCCCATCACTTCCATTACCACCTGAGCTCCATCTCCTGTCAGTTCAGTGGCAGCATTAGATCCTTATAGGAGCACAAACCCTATTGTGAACTGTGTATGTAAGGGATCTACGTTTTGTGTTCCTTATGAAAATCTAATGCCTGACGATCTGTCACTGATTCCTGTCACTCTCAGATGGGACCATCTAGTTGCAGAAAAACAAGCTCAAGGCTCCCACCGATTCTACATTATGCTGAGTTGTATAATTTTTTCATTATATATTAAAATGTAATAATAATAGAAATAAAGTGCACAATAAATCTAATGCTCTTTAATTATCCCCAAACCATCCCCCGACCCCTGGTCCATGGAAAAATTGTCTTCCACGAAACCAGTCCCTGGTGCCAAAAAGGTTGGGGATCCCGATATATACTATCAAAATATTGCTATGAATTTATATAGTTGGATAAATACACCTAAAAATTTGTTTTATATTCACATCATTTAACAACACTAGGCCAGGTGCGATGGCTCACGCCTGTAATCTCAGCATTTTGGGAGGCCAAGGCGGGCAGATCATGAGGTCAGGAGATTGAGACCATCCTGGCCAACATGGTGAAACCCCCCTCTCTCTAAAAATACAAAAATTAGCTGGGCATAGTGGTACACCCCTGTAGACCCAGATACTTGTGAGGCTGAGGCAGGAGAATCACTTGAACCAGGGAGTTGGAGGTTGCAGTGAGCTGAGACTGCACCACTACACTCCAGCCTGGCGATAGAGAAAGACTCTGTCTCAAAAAACAAAAACAAAAACAAACAAACAAAAAAACACCAAACAAAAAATCCTAAACAGCCATCTCTAGGACTTTTGACAAGATACAAAGCCCTGGAAATTGAATATTTCACAAAGGACCACCATCAGCATCCAAGTTCTGCATTGTATCTATTGCATATGTGATTTAATGGGTTCCACTAGGGTCCTTTGAATGCTAACGAAAGAGGAAATGGGAAGCTGAATTAAAAGGCAAAAATAAATGGCATCTAAGATCCAATTTATGTAATATATCATAACAATAGAATAAAGGAAAAAAACCACATGATCATCTCACTAGACACAGAAGAAGCATCAACAAAATTCAACAGCCCTTCGAGATAAAAATTCTCGACAAACTAGGAATAGAAGGAAGCTTCCTCAAACTAATAAATAAAAAGCATTAACACAAACCCACAGCTAACATTGTACTTAATGATTAAAGCCTGGCCAGGCGTGGTGGCTCATGCCTGTAATCCCAACCTTCTGGGAGGCTGAGGCAAGAGGATCACCTAAGGGCAGGAGTTTTGAGACTAGCCTAGATGATATCGAGAGATCCCCTCTCTACAAAAAATAAATTTAAAAAAATTGGCTGGTGCATGCCTGTAGTCCTAGCTACTCAAGAGGCTCAAGTGGGAGGATCACTTGAGCCTGGAAGGTTGAGGCTGCAGTGAGCCATGACTGCGCCACTCCAGCCTGGGTGACAGAACAAGACTCTGTCTCAAAAAAAAAAAATTGTAAAAGAAAATAAATGGTCGAAGACTGAATACTTTCTCTATGTTCCTTAGATCAGGAATGACATAAGGATGTCTGTTCTCACCACTTGTACTGAACATTGTACAGGTGATGCCAGCCAGGACAATTAAGCAAGAAAATGAAATAAAAAGCATTCAAACTGGAAAGGAAGAAATAAAACTATCTCTATTTGCAGATGACATCTTGTATATGGAACACCCTAAGGAATCTATTAATAAACTATTAAAAGTAATAACCGAGTTCAGCAAGTTTGCAGGATGTAAGATCAATGTACAAAAATTAACTGTATTTCTTTTTTCTTTTCTTTTCTTTTCTTTTTTTTTTTTTTTGAGATGGAGTCTCACTCTGCCTCCCAGGCTGGAGTGCAGTGGCGCAATCTCCGCTCACTGCAACCTCTGGCTCCTGGGTTCAAGCTATTCTCCTGCCTCAGCCTCTGAGTAGCTGGGACTACAGGCACGCAACACCACACCTGGCTAATTTTTGTATTTTTAGTAGAGACAGGGTTTCTCCTCGTTAGGTAGGTTGGTCTCAAACTCCTGACCTCAGGTGATCCACCTGCCTCAGCCTCCCAAAGTGCTGGGATTACAGGTGTGAGCCACCTCGCCCAGCCAATCAACTGTATTTCTATATAGTGGCAATGAGCAAACAAAAAGGACATTAATAAAATTCCATTTAAGATAGCATGTAGGGCCGGGCGCGGTGGCTCAAGCCTGTAATCCCAGTACTTTGGGAGGCCGAGACGGCCGGATCACGAGGTCAGGAGATCGAGACCATCCTGGCTAACACGGTGAAACCCTGTCTCTACTAAAACATACAAAAAAAAAAAAAAAAACTCACCAGGCGAGGTGACGGGCGCCTGTAGTCCCAGCTAGTCGGGAGGCTGAGGCAGGAGAATGGCATAAACCCAGGAGGCGGAGCTTGCAGTGAGCTGAGATCGCGCCACTGCACTTCAGCCTGGGCGACAGAGCGAGACTTCCTCTAAAAAAAAAAAAAAAAAAAAAAAAAGATAGCATGTAGGATGGGCATAGTGGTCCATGCTTGGGATTGTTCCCAGCACTTTGGGAGGCCAAGGCGGGCAGATCATTTGAGCCCAGGAGTTGGTCAACATGATGAAACCCCGCCTCTACAAAAAATACAAAAATTAGGCAGGCATGGTGGTGCTCATCTGTGGTCCCAGCTACTCAGGAAGCTAAGGTGGGAGGATCACTTGAGCCCAGGGAGGTTGAGGCTTCAGTGAGCTGAGATCACATCACTGTACTCCAGGCTGGGTGACAGAGCAAGACCTTATCTCAAAAATAAAAAAAAAAATTAAAAAATTTAAAAAAGAAATAAAGCAGGTAAAAGAATTAAGAATTAAGTACAGGTAAAATAAATAGAACATACTCTGTGTTCATGATCAGAAGACAATATCGTTAAAATGGCAATACTCCCCAAACTGATCTAAAGCTTTTATGTAACCCCTATCAAAATCCCAGCTGGCTTTTTTTGCAGAAATTGAAAAGCTAATCCTAAAATTAACTCGGAAATGTAAGGAATCCAGAATGGCTCAAACAATTTTGAAAAAGAAAGACAATGGCCGGGCATGGTGGCTCACACTTGTAATACCTGCACTTAGGAGGCTGAGGTGGGTGGATCACCTGAGGTCAGGAGTTCCAGACCAGCCTGGTCAACATGGAGAAACCTCGTCTCTACTAAAAATACAAAAATTAGCTGAGTGTGGTGGCTGGTGCCTGTAATCCCAGCCGCTTGGGAGGCTGAGGCAGAATAATTGTTTGGACCTGTGAGGCGGAGGTTGCAGAGAGCCAAGATCGTGCCACTGCACTCCAACCTGGGCAACAGAGCAAGACTCTGTCAAGAAAGAAAAAAAGAAAAGAAAGAAAGAAAAAGAGAGAGAGAGAGACAGAAAGAAAGAAAGAAAGAAAGAAAGAAAGAAAGAAAGAAAGAAAGAAGAAAAGTAAAAAGAAAAGAAAAAGAAAGACAAAATTGGAGGACTCACACTTTCTGACTTCAAAACTACAGCAATTACGAAAATATGGTACTGGCATAAGGATAGAGACAAAGTTCAAAGGAATAGAATTGGAAATCCAACCCTCACACTTATGGTCAATTTTTGCAAGAGGGCCAAGACAATTAAATGTTGAAAAAGTTGTTTTTTCAACAAATGGTGCTGAGACAACTGAGTATACACATGCAAAAGAATAAAGTTGGATTCCTACCTCACACCATATAAAAAAAATTAACTAAAAATGGATCAAAGTCCTAAATATAAGAGCTAAAACTATGAAACTCTTAGAAAAAGACAGGCGTAACTCTTTGTGTCCTTGGATTGGGTAATGTTTTCTTAGACATGACACCAAAAAAAAAAAAAAAGCAACCAAATAAAAAAATAGACAAACAGGGCATCATCAAACTTAAAAGCTATCGTGCTTCAAAGAAGGCCAACAAGAAAGCAAAAAGATAACCCACAGAATGAGAGAAACTTTTTGCAAATCATATAGCTGATGAAAGACTTGTATGTAGAATATATTAAAACTCTTATATTTCAATAATAATAAGACAAATAGCCCAACTGAAAAATGAGAAAAGGAACTGAATAGACATGTCTCTAAAGAAGATACACAAATGACCAATAAGCACATTAAAATTTGTTTAATATCACTAGCCATCAGGGAAATGCAAATCAAAACCATGAAATATCACTTCACACCCACTAGAATGGTTACAGGCGAAAAAACAACAACAATGAATGTTATTGAAAATGTAGAAAAATTGGAAACTTTATACATTGCTAGTAGGAGTGTAAAATGGTGCAGTCACTCCCAAAAATAATCTAGCAGTTCCTCAAAAGGCTAAACAGAGAATTATCATAGGATCCAGCAATTATATTACTAGGAATATATCCAAGAGGAACAAAAACAGGTGCTCACACAAAAACTTGTACACAAATGTTCTTTCTTTCTTTCTTTTTTTTTTTTTGAGACGGAGTCTTGCTCTGTAGCCCAGGCTGGAGTGCAGTGGCCAGATCTCAGCTCACTGCAAGCTCCGCCTCCCGGGTTTACGCCATTCTCCTGCCTCAGCCTCCCGACTAACTGGGACTACAGGCGCCCGCCACCTTGCCCGGCTAGTTTTCTGTATTTTTTTTAGTAGAGACGGGGTTTCACCGCGTTAGCCAGGATGGTCTCGATTTCCTGACCTCGTGATCCGCCCATCTCGGCCTCCCAAAGTACTGGGATTACAGGCTTGAGCCACCATGCCCAGCCTATTCTTTCTTTCTTTCTTTTTTTTTTTATGAGACAGAGTCTCGCTCTATTGCCCAGGCTGGAGGGCAGTGGTTCGATCTCAGCTCACTGCAACTTCTGCCTCCTGGGTTCAAGTGATTCTCGTGCCTAAGCCCCCTAAGTAGCTGGGACTACAGGTGCATGCCACCATTCTGGGTTAATTTTTGTATTTTTAGTAGAGATGGGGTTTCTTTTTTTTTTAATTTATTATTATTATAATACTTTAAGTTCTAGGGTACATGTGCATAACGTGCAGGTTTGTTACATATGTATACTTGTGGCATGTTGGTGTGCTGCACCCATCAACTCGTCAGCACCCATCAACTCATCATTTACATCAGGTATAACTCCCAATGCAATCCCTCCCCCCTCCCCCCTCCCCATGATAGGCCCCGGTGTGTGATGTTCCCCTTCCCGAGTCCAAGTGATCTCATTGTTCAGTTCCCACCTGTGAGTGAGAACATGCGGTGTTTGGTTTTCTGTTCTTGTGATAGTTTGCTAAGAATGATGGTTTCCAGCTGCATCCATGTCCCTACAAAGGACACAAACTCATCCTTTTTTATGGCTGCATAGTATTCCATGGTGTATATGTGCCACATTTTCTTAATCCAGTCTGTCACTGATGGACATTTGGGTTGATTCCAAGTCTTTGCTATTGTGAATAGTGCTGCAATAAACATACGTGTGCATGTGTCTTTATAGCAGCATGATTTATAATCCTTTGGGTATATACCCAGTAATGGGATGGCTGGGTCATATGGTACATCTAGTTCTAGATCCTTGAGGAATCGCCATACTGTTTTCCATAATGGTTGAACTAGTTTACAATCCCACCAACAGTGTAAAAGTGTTCCTATTTCTCCACATCCTCTCCAGCACCTATTGTTTCCTGACTTTTTAAAGAGATGGGGTTTCATCACATCGCCCAGACTGGTCTTGAACTCGTAGACTCAAGCAAGCTTCCCGCCTCAGCTTCCCAAATTGCTGGGATTACAGGCATGAGCCACCACGCCTGGCAAAGCAGCATTATTCTTAATAGCTAAAAAGTGGAAACAACCCAAATGTCCATTAATTGATGAATGGATAAATAAAATGTAGCATACAATGGAATATTATTCAGCAATAAAAGGACATGAAATGCTGATATGTGCTACAACATGGATGAATCTTTAAAATCATTATGCTAAGTGAAAGGAGCCAGTTACAAAGGACCACGTATCGTATGATTCCATTTACATGAAATATATAGAATAGGCAGATCTACAGAGACAGAAAGTAGATAAAGAAAGAAAGGGAGAGGGATCGGAGAGTGAAGGCTAAGAGGTTCAGGTTTTCTTTTGGTGTAATGAAAATGTTCTAAAATTTATTGTGATAGTTAGACAATTCTGCGAACATACTAGAAACCATTGAGTTGTGTGCTTTAAATGTGTGAGTTGTATAGTATGTGAATTACATCTCAATTAAGCTGTTTAAAAATATAAATAAATATCTATAATCTCAGCACTTTGGGAAGCCAAGGTAGGAGAATTGCTTGCGCCCAGGAGTTCAAGACAAGCCTGGGCAAAAAGCAAGACCCTGTGTCTACAAAAAAAAAAAAAAAAAGTATTAAATTAGCTGGACATGGTGGTGCATACCTCTAGCTACTCAGGAGGCTGAGACAGGAGAATGCATTGAGTCCAGGAGTTCGAGGTTGCAGAGAGCTATGATTAACCCACTGCACTCCAGTTGGGCGACAGTGCAAGACTCTCTCTCAAAATACTATATTGAATATTTTTAAAACCTTTAATTCTACTTTTATTATATTTACACTTTGAAAATCGTCGTTAAAAAAATATGTGTATATATATATATATATGTATCTGTGTGTGTGTGTGTGTGTGTATAAATGACAACACCTACACACATCCTTTTGAGCTTTCAAAATTTCAAGGAAAGTGAAAACATCCCTCAAGCACCCAGAGAGAAAAAATAAGACACCTACAGAATGACAGCAACAAGAACAACAAAATCAAAATGGCCTTGCTACAAAATGAGCATCAGAAGATGAGATGTGTACAAAGTTTTAAAGGAAAAATGGTGTGCTCTAAGAATTCTAAACAGAATTCTAAATATGTTGGTTTGGCTATATAGAAGGAGAAAATCTTTTCAAGTATATATTCTGATCCACAAAGAGAAAGAGGTAGTGATAAATGTCAAACTGCAAAACAAGCCAGGCGCGGTGGGTAATGCCTGTAATCCCATCACTTTGGAAGGCTGAGGCGGGCAGACCACTTGAGGTCAGGAGTTTGAGATGAGCCTGGCCAACATGGCAAAAACCCATCTCTACTGAAAATATAAAAAAATTAGACAGGCATTATGGCGGGCACCTGTAATCCTAGCTACTTGGGAGGCTGAGGCAGGAGAATCCCTTGAACCTGGGAGGCGGAGATTGCAGTGAGCTGAGATCACGCCAGTGCACTCCAGCCTGGGCAACAGAGTAAGACTCTTTGTCTCAGAAAAAAAAAAAAAACCAACCAACAAACAAAAAAATGCAATCACTGTGGTCTATATGGTTTAAACTTTATAAAAATATTAATATCAAAAATAATTATTGGCTGGGCATGGTGGCTCACACCTGTAATCCCAGCACTTTGGGTGGCCGAGGCGGGTGGATCACCTGAGGCTGGGAGTTCGAGACCAGACTGACCAACATGGAGAAACCCCATCTCTACTGAAAATACAAAATTAGCCAGGCGTAGTGGCACATGCCTGTAATCCCAGCTACTCCAGAGGCTGAGGCAGGAGAATTGTTGGAACCCAGGAGGCAGAGGTTGCGGTGAGCTAAGATCATGCCATTGCACTCCAGCCTGGACAAGAAGAGTGAAACTCTATAAAAACAAAACCAAAACAAAAATTCTTATGGTGAGACAATGTAAAAAATGTAAAAATAGTCTAATTCCCAGTTAGAAAATGAATAGAGAGGAAAATATATACTAAATTATACATTTACATAGGGTCATCGGATACTACTTCATCCTTGACAGTGATAATTAAAGATAATGGGTTTAACTACGATTTTTCAAAGTGTAAATGTAATAAAAGTAGAATTAAAGGTTTTAAAAATATTCAATATAATAAAATATAGAAAAGAGAGAAGCAAAATAGCATAAAAGTGGAACTCATAAAATAAGATGACAATTGTGAAAAGTTAGACTTCCGTATTAAAAGCAAAAATTTTTGTACTGTATCAAAAAATTAAACAAGTTTAATTACTATTTAAAAGATACCCAAAACAAATGCAGCTGAAAATAAAAGAAGAGAGGTGTACAAAACATCCCAGGCAAAATGATTTTTTAAAAGCAAGAATGAGGGCCGGGCGCGGTGGCTCAAGCCTGTAATCCCAGCACTTTGGGAGGCCGAGACGGGCGGATCACAAGGTCAGGAGATCGAGACCATCCTGACTAACACGGTGAAACCCCGTCTCTACTAAAAAATGCAAAAAACTAGCCGGGCGCGGTGGCGGGCGCCTGTAGTCCCAGCTACTCGGGAGGCTGAGGCAGGAGAATGGCGTGAACCCGGGAGGCGGAGCTTGCAGTGAGCTGAGATCCGGCCACTGCACTCCAGCCTGGGCGGCAGAGCGAGACTCCGTCTCAAAAAAAAAAAAAAAAAAAAAAAAAAAAAAAAAAAAAAAAAGCAAGAATGGCAATAATTCATATCAAAATAGAATTAAAGAAACTATTTTTAAAAGGCCAAAGATGGTAATTTCATTCGATGTAAAATATAATCCACAATAGATATGACCTGTTATGTGCTAACTAGCACACTAAAATATATACAATGAAAACTGTGAGAGAGGCAGAAATTATTTTTTAAAAAAAACTATTTTAATGCTACTGCTAGTCTTGGACAGATGAAGTAGACAAAAATAAATAATGATTTGGAGTGCTGTCCAACAGAAACAGAACGGAAGAAACAGAATTTAAAACATTTCATTTTAAATTTTCTAGTAGCCTCATTTAGAAAGTACTAAAAAGAGGGATGAAATTAATTTTAATGGTATTTATTTTTTATTTAACCAAAAATACTATTTCAATATGTAACCAATATAAAAATTATTCCTGGGCTATTTTACTTTTTTGGCATTACATCTTCAAAACCCAGTGTGTGTTTGCTTTTCTTTCTTTCTTTTTTTTTTTTGAGACACAGTTTCACTCTTGTCACCCAGGCTGGAGTGCAATGGCACTATCTCAGCTCACTGCAAACTCTGCCTCCTGGGTTCAAGTGATTCTCCAGTCAGCCTCCTGAGTAGCTGGGATTATAGGCACCTGCCACCATGCCTGGCTAATGTTTGTATTTTTAGTGGAGATGGGATTTCACCATGTTGACCAGGCTGGTCTCGAACTCCTAACCTCAGGTGATCCGCCTATCTTGGCTTCCCAAAATGCTGGGATTACAGGTGTGAGCCACCGTGCCTGGCCCCAAGTGTGCCTTTTACACTTATATCTCGGTTCAGACTAGTTACATTTCAAATCCTCAATAGCCACAGATAGAGAATGGCTACTACGATGATCAGTGCAGATATAAAGGATTCCAATAATATAATTAATAGGAAAGATGATAGAATTCCCTGTCTACATGGTGAAACTCCCTCTCTACTAAAACATGGTGAAACTACCTCTCTACTAAAAATACAAAAATTAGCTGGGCATGGTGGCACACGCCTGTAGTCCCAGGTACATGGGAGGCTGAGGCAGGAGAATCGCTTGAACCCGAGAGGCAGAGGTTGCAGTGAGGTGAGATCGTGCCACTGCACTCCAGCCTGGCAACAGAGTGAGACTCCATCTCAAAAAAACAAACAAACAAAAAAAGCAGAATACAAACTTTACAAACTACTACGGAAAATTTATAAATATTGATCAAACACTGAATTACAGGAAATATCAATAATTTCTTAACAATTATAAATTAGAAAGATTTTTTTTTCTTCTTTTTTTGAGACAGGGTCTTGCCTTGTCACCCAAGCAGGAGTGCAGTGGCACAATCACGGCTCACTGCAGCCTCAACCTCCCGGGCTCAAGTGATTCACCCACCTCAGCCTCCCAAGTAGCCGGGACTACAGGCTCACGTCCCCCTTATTTATTGATTTATTTATTTATTTATTTAGAGACACAGTCTAACTTATGTCACCCAGGCTGGAGTGCAGTGGCGCGATCTCGGCTCACTGCAACCTCCACCTCCCAGGTTCAAGCGATTCTCTTGCCTCAGCCTCCCAAGTAGCTGGGATTAGAGGTGCCCGCCACCACGCCTGGCTAATTTTTGCATTTTTAGTAGAGATGAGGTTTTACCATGTTAGTCTGACTGGTCTCAAACTCCTGACCTCAAGTGATCCTCCCGCCTCTGCCTCCCAAAGTGCTGGGATTACAGGTGTGAGCACTGTGCCTGGCCAATTTTTAAAAATTTTTTGTAGAGATAGGGTTTCGCCATGTTGCCCAGGCTAGTCTCGAACTCCTGGGCTCAAGAGATCCTCCTGCCTCAGCTCCTAAAGTGCTGCAGGCATGAGCCACCGTGTTTGGCCTAGAAAGATCTTATTTTATTACCACAATGAAATAAAACCAGAACTTGATATCAAAAAGAGTAAACAAACCTCTCTACACTTAAACATTAAAAACACATACTCCTACATATATTATGAGTCAAAGAGAAACTAAAAAATTATAATTACCACTTAGGAGAAAACAGCCTATATAACATGTTATAAGATATGACCAGCATCATGGAGTGACAAATTCGTAGATTTAAATATTTTCAGTGTTAAATAAGAAAGAACGAAAGTAAATGCAATAAACACCAAACTCCAGAAGTTAGAACAGAGCAATAAAACAAGTCTATGGGAAAAAGGAGGAAGGAAACAATAAAGATAAAAACAGAAATTAGTGTATCAGAACAATGGTTTCTAACAGTGCTCTCTGGATTCACAAGCCTCTGATAAGAAAGACAAAGTGGGAAATTCCCTTCTCCTCACTCCCCTTTGATGTAATCACAAGTGCTTGGCTTTTATATGCCAGGATTTCACATAAGGTTTTATTTTTTTAAGAGTTCCATTGTACAACTTAGTGGGTAAAAATCATAAGCCTTAAAAATGGGGGGAAAGGCCAGGTGCAGTGGCTCACGCCTATAATCCCAACACTTTGGGAGGTCCATGCGGGTAAATTGCTTGAACCCAGGGATTCGAGACCAGCCTGGGGAACATGATGAAACTTCACAGAAAAATACAAAAATTAGCCAGGCATGGTGGCGCATGTCTGTAGTCCCAGCTACTTTGGAGGCTGAGGTAGGAGGATTGCTTGAGCCCAGGAGATGAAGGCTTCAGTGAGCTGAGATTGTGTCACTGCACTCCAGCATGGGCAATAGAGTGAGACTTTGTCTCAAAAAAAAAAAAAAAAAAAAAGGCAGGGGAGGAACATATAAATGTTACATAAGTGTAAGTGTAACAGCTGGAATTTTCCAGAGATGGGGGAAATCCAGTAAATGATAAACCATTAGTAAATGCAATCAAGAAAAAAGGAGAGAAAGCACAAATATACAAAAATTAGGCAGAATGAAAAGGAGCAAAAACAAATAAAATTTTTAGAAAGATCATGAAATACTTTACAAAAGTGTTAAGAGTTCAAGTTCTTTTACTTTTTTTCTTTATACTTGTGATAACGAGAATCATTTTATCCCTTTAAAAAGCTATTGTGAAAAATAAAGTGCCATGTAAACAAAATAAAATACCAGGCAAATAAATTTGAAAATCTCAATGAAAAGTTGCTGAGAAAAATATAAATTTCTAAAACTAAATTGAGAAATGAAAAACCTGAATTCTGAATAAGCTAATAAGCAGGGGGAAAGAAAGTTGCCAAAATGTTTTTTATTTATTAATTTCAAGTTTAGATAGTTTTATACATGTCTTTCAAACCTTTGAGTAATAAATAATTCTCATTCTGTATAAAGTATCCCAGAGCATATAAAAAGAGGAAAAGTTCAAATATTTGGTAAAAGCTAGCATAATCCTAGTTCTAAAAGCACAGAAAGCAATCAGTTTAAGGTTAGTAGAGAGACAAAAATCCTATATAAAATACTAATAAGTCAAACTTACTAATATATTAAAATATTAATATAAAGCTTATACTGGGAATGTAAAGATGTTTCAATACTATTGATTCATTGTATATTTCTTTAATTGGTTAAAAAATCTAAAAAATTTCCTGATAAATGGGAAAAATGTCATCTAATGGTATTTATATCTACTAGTGACAAAACTGTAGTAAAACAGAAGTATTCCCCAATGCCAAAACTTTATGATTAAGATACTAAGGAAAGAAACTGTAGACCAATATATAATACATTTGCCCTTCAATTTAGAAGATGGTGCTACTCACAGTGAATGTGATCTGCAGGTGCCTGAGCAACTTCACTGCTGTACTTCACTCCTCACTACTGAACAGCAAAGAGACTTAACAAGTTCCCTCGATAAGTCACCTCTCTATTTAACCAAGCTCCCCATCAATCTGATGGGTTTTCCACTAAGCGATCGATCTTTTTAAAATAAAATCTTCCCTAACATATACATCAGATCATGTCACATCAGGATAGGCTGGGCTACCTATGAGGTAGATACTACTGTTCCATTTTCTGGGTAAAGAAACTTGCTCCCAGGTTACACACCTAGCAAGTGGTACAACCAAGATAGTCTTACCATAAGATCCAGCAGTCATGCTCTTAAGTATTTATCCAATTAAGCTAAAAATTTATGTCCACACAAAAATCTGCAAGTGAATGTTTATAACACCTTTTTTCATAATTGCCAAAGAGTGGAAGCAACCAAAATGTCCCTCAATAGGTGAATAGATAAACAAACTGTGACATATCCATACACTGGAATATTATTAGCATTAAAAAGAAATGAACTCTCGGCTGGGTATGGTGGCTCACGCCTGTAATTCCAGCACTTTGGGAGGCCAAGGTTGGCAAATCACTTGAGCCCAGGAGTTCGAGACCAGCCTGGGCAGCATGGTGAAACCCTGTCTCTACCAAAAATACAAAAAAGAATTATCTGGGCATGGTGGTGCGCACCTGTAGTCCCAGCTACTAGGGAGGCTGAGGTGGGAGAATCGCTTGAACAGGGAGGCGTAGGTTGCAGTGAGCCGAGATTGTGCCACTGCACTCTAGCCTGGGTTATAGAGCAAGATCCTGTCTCAAAAAAAAAAAAAAAAAAGAAATGAACTCTCAAGCTAGAAAAAGATAGAGTTCAAGAGTGGGCGAGGGATAAACAGGTGAGGCACAGGGGATTTTTAGGGTGGTGAAATTATACTGTATGATACTATAATGGCAGATACATGACATCATGCATTTGTTGAAACCTATAGAACTTTAAAACACAGAGTGAGCCTTAATGCCTGCAAATTTCAAGAAATCATTTAGGAGATTAGGAGATTTCAAGAAAGAATGTAAACTGTAACAACGTAATCTAATTGTATTATAAAGCTAAGAAATAAATTCACTGAAGGGGAAGGGGAAAAGGTGCTGACCTAAGTAGCTTTGGAAATGAGCAGAGTTTGTAAGACTAAAGGCAAAAGGAACAGAACATAAATACTGAACTCTAGTCAATAAAGTTGTTTGCCACGGGTGTATGGGTTAACAATTCTTATACTGCTATACATGTTTACTGTAATTGAACAATTAAGTAAATGGATGGTGAATGGTGGGTGCCAGGTTTCTCACTGTTGGAGTGGAAAGGAGGGAAACAAGTAGAAAGAATAGCAAGGAGAAGAGTCTAGAATGATCCATGTGGTAATGAATTAGAATTGGAGACATCAGTAAGGGCCCATGTTTCACTTTACATAGATACAGTTGGTTATACAGAGAAACATATAACTCAGGTTATTATTAATATATACACATGTATTTCCTTGCTTTGTCAGCTAAGAGGACCTAAAAGAAATGACATCACAGTAACAAGGAGCATACCTAGCACAAACATCTTGATTTCTAGTACCAATCTTCAATAAAAGGAACCTAGGCTCCTTAGAAAATGGCTGATTCTAGGACTGGGGCAGGAAATATATAAGATGAGCCTAAAGCATCTTGTAGTGTCAGAAAGTAAGGAAGTGCTGAAAACACACACACACACAAGCACACAGACACTGATGGGATGCATCAAAAGGGGCACAGGAGGTTGACTGTAGTGGCTCATGCCTGTAATCCCAGCACTTTGGGAGGCCAAGGTGGGCAGATCACCTGAGGTCAGGAGCTCAAAACCAGCCTGGCCTACATGGCGAAACCTGGTCTCTACTAAAAATACAAAAATTTAGTGGGGTGTGGTGGCAGGCGCCTGTAATCCCAGCTACTTGGGAGGCTGATGCACAAGAATCGCTTGAACCTGGGAGGTGGAGGTTGCAGTGAGCCAAGATCATGCCACTGCACTTCAGCCTGGGCGACAGAGCGACAGACCGAGACTCCGTTTCAAAAAAAAGAAAGAAAGGGGCACAGGAACCAACTGAAAGAGCTCCTAGTGGCCAAAACTGGATCAATTTCCACAACAAAATAAAATAATATTGGATTAAACCCAAAGTATAAAATAAGTATGCATGATTCCATACTTATATCAACAAATGGTTGAATAAATAAATAAGTGAGGCCAGGCACGGTGGCTTGCACCTGTAATCCCAGTACTTTGGGAAGCTGAGACGGGCAGATCACTTGAGGTCAGGAGTTCGAGACCAGTCTGGCCAACATGGCAAAACCCCATCTCCACTAAAAATACAAAAAATCACTGGGTGTGCTGGTGCATACCTGTAATCCCAGATACTCGAGAGGCTGAGGCAGGAGAATTGCCTGAACCCAGAGGCAGAGGTTGCAGTGAGTGGACATCACACCACTGCATACCAGCCTGGACGACAGAGCCAGACTCCATCTCAAATAAATAAATAAACAAATAAATAAATGGGAGACAAGAGATGAATCTCCCGTGCAGAAGAATTTCAAATAATTTATGTACTACTCCACTCTGAAGTTGGGGGAGCATAACTCCCACTCCTTAAGTGTGGGGTGCACATAGTAACTTTCTTCCGAAGAGTATGAAAAGGATGAATAAGAAATCACCTTACAATAGAGAAACCTGACAAACATCATATCGGCCAGGTAATCAAAGTCAACATTAACAGTCATAATCATGATGATAGCATGTACACTTGACATGATAGAACAAAAATGGCACTTTTCCTCTGTGATCTTCCTCCTCAAGACCCATAACCCCAGTCTAGTTATGAGAAAAAATACCAGACAAATTTTAATATAGGGACATTCTACAATATACCTCACCAGTACTCTTCGAAACTGTCAAGGTCATCAAAAACAAGAAAGGTCTGGGAAACTGTTACAGCAAGAGGAGCCCAAGGAGCCTAAATTAAATGAGGTATTCTGGATGGGATCCTGGAACAGAAAAAGAACATTAGGCAAAAGCTAAAGAAAACTGAATGAAATGTGGATTTTAGTTAAGAATTTATCTGAGGCCGGGCGCGGCGGCTCAAACCTGTAATCCCAGCACTTTGGGAGGCCGAGATGGGCGGATCACGAGGTCAGGAGATCGAGACCATCCTGGCTAACCCGGTGAAACACCGTCTCTACTGAAAAATACAAAAAACTAGCCGGGCGAGGTGGTAGGCGCCTGTAGTCCCAGCTACTCCGGAGGCTGAGGCAGGAGAATGGCGTAAACCTGGGAGGCGGAGCTTGCAGTGAGCTGAGATCCGGCCACTGCATTCCAGCCTGGGTGACAGAGCAAGACTCCGTCTCAAAAAAAAAAAAAAAAAAAAAAAAGAATTTATCTGTACTGGTTCATTAAGTGTAACAGAAGTACGATACTAATGTGAAATGCTAACAATAAGAGAAACTGGAGGGGAGAGGAGGAATGGGGAACTCTGTACTATCTGTTTAATTTTTCTATAAATCTGTAACTGTTCTAAAAATATAAAGCCTATTAATTTAAAAAGTGGCATATGGTATAATCTTAATGTTTTGCAAATAAAAAAAGATAGGGTTCAATTCATTCGTTAATGTGATCTTTACTGAGTCCTTCCTATGTGCCAGTCAGGCGCTGTGATAAATACCAGAATATTAACAACGGCCATCTCTGGGTAGTGAATTGCTGCCGTTTTCATCATCTTCTTTATATTCTCTATATTTCTAAATGTTCTAAATATATCTTTTTTGAAATCAGAAAAAATAAGTAAAATAAAAACCATTATGCAAGCATGAAGTAATATTACTCACAAATTGGATAGACTTTAATTTTTGGTCCTCATCTTCATTTCACTCAGCACTAGTGGGTTCAGCTCAAGTAGTTGTGAAAAAGGAAAGGAAGCCCCATGGTCAGAGAGCGAGTGGGGAATAAAGAAGATCCTACAGGAGGTGGAGTGTTAAAGTATATACTTTATTCCTGTAGATGATTAATACTATACATACATATAATTTTGAACATCAACTCTCCTTACTAAATTCACTTTCCTCCAGCTTTCTTGAGTAACAACTGACAAATATCCTTACTAAATTATAAGTAAAATAGCCTATGTAATTATAGTTGTGCATATTAAAATTGTTAAAAAATAATTAACATGATATAATTATCCCCCAGTGATGTCACTAAGGACAAGTTGTTTTTATTATGATTTTACTTTTCAAGTTTACTCCATATTAATTTTTTAAAATTTCCTTTCAAAACACTTTAGGAGGTCACATGTTAATTTAAGTACTTGTTTCCTCACCTGCACTACTCAGGAGAATAAAAGGTCACAAAGATAACTTCTTCCATCTGTCTCATCCAGTTTTTTTTAAAAAATCTGCTCTAAAAATACACCCACAACCTTACTAGATAAATAAGCATATAACCAAAACATCAAGAAGTTAAAAGCAAGGTCTGCATGAGAGATCATATCTCTAGTATTATATATGCTTTCCAATTCATTTTACGAAGCCAATATAACCCTGATACCAAAACTTGATGAAAACCTAGGAAAGGAAACTTCAGACCAGTATATAAAACATTTGCTCTTCAGGGCCGCGCGTGGTGGCTCACGCCTGTAATCCCAGCACTTTGGGAGGCTGAGGTGGGTGGATCACCTGAGGTTGGGAGTTTGAGACCAGCCTGACCAACATGGAGAAACCCCATCTCTACTAAAAATACAAAATTAGCCGGGCATGGTGGTACATGCCTGTAACCCCAGCTACTCGAAAGGCTAAGGCAGGAGAACTGCTTGAACCTGGGAGGTGGAGGTTGCAGTGAGCCAAGAGCGCGCCATTGCACTCCAGCCTAGGCAACAAGAGCAAAACTCTGTCTCAATAAATAAATAAATTAATTAATTAAAATATATATACACACATATATATAAGCAAATATATATATGTGTGTATATATATATTTGCTCTTCAATGTAAAAGATGATGCCACTCACAGTGATTACAACCCATAACCCAGAGAGACCTGGGCAACCCTGCTCAGAACAGACTACTCACCACTGAACAGGGAAGAGATTTTAAAAGATCTCTCAATATATTACCTCCTTTATTTAACCAAGGTCACTATTCTATCTGGTGGGTTTTCTATGAAGTGATCAACCTTTCACAAACAAGAGCTCTTCTAATATAAACATCATGTGCAGTCACATCTAAATGCCTTGGGCTTCCTGTAAGTGTAACACCCAGTGTGAAAAGCACCACTAACTGCATAAGAACGTTCTCCAGATGCTTTTGACATCGCAGCATTCACTCTGTGTAGGACCTGATGCTACAGAGTCTTCCCACAGTTACCCTCAACTAGAGAGTGAACAATACCTCACGGTGTAAATGTCCTCAGACCAAAGAGAAAAGGCAAAATCAAAAACAACCACAAACAATGCCACATTGTCTAAATGCATTTATTCTTCAAGAAATATTTATTGAGTGCTTATCACAGGCTAAGCACAAAAAGTAAACAGAAAAGACCTAATCTCTACCTTAACTAAGAGTTTACAGTCTAGCAAAGAATATAGACTTAAATAGACAATTAGAATAAATTGTGACAACAAGGAAGTGATGGGTATACAGGCCCATGGTAGAGGTACCTAGTCTAGAGGGGAAGGTAAATCACGGAAGGCCTCTCAGAGAACTCATCTTTCACCTGAAACTCATCTTTCACCCCCAAAATTAGCAGGCCGAGAATGTATATTGGGGGAAAGGTGGGAAGTTGGTGAGATGAGGAAAAGAATGGCCCAGGCATTGGAACATCATGTGCAGAGGTCCAGAGGTGAGAGATCACAGTTTAGGTGGAGAGACAAAAAATTTCAAATTGAAGGGCAGAACACAGAGGTCAGGTGGAGGGTGGTGAAAGATTAATATGGAGGGCAAGCTTGTAGCAATATACGGTATTTTGTACTAAAAGTAATATAAAATCATTTGAAGTCCCATATTTAAAAGGTAAACACAGCTCTGACAACAATCCATCTTTGTTATAATTCATAGCTGCCCTAAAACAAAAACTCTCTCAGCTTCTAGGTAGCTTGTAGATATCTATGCCAGTACATCAGGGCAGGGAAAGCAAACAGGAAAAGATAACTGAAGGACAAGGGAAGACAGTGTATTTGCAACACTAGATGCATGATATGATTATCACACCCCAGCAAAAAACCGCTGTAGAATTTGAAGGCCAGCTGAAAAGATTCCGACTTGGCAGGATGCACCCAAGAGCACTAGGTTTTGTAGACTGGTGAAAGTTTCTTACATTCTCCCAAATTCTCTGATCTTGTACATTCACAAAGCTGCTCTTTTGTTTATTTAGAGGAGAATGACATCTTATGGGTCATATTTTTCAAACTACTAAAAGATTAAGGTTGCCTCCTGTTTTCTAACTAATGCTCCTAGTACACTAAAAGCAAAAAGTACTTGTCTGGGTTCCCTGACAATTGCAAGGGTTTTTGTTGATATATGTTTCTAAAACTCAAAAGTTCACTTCAATCAACCTTTTATTTGGAGGCAGGATGAATGGCCAAATGCTGTTGAAAACAACTCCACCAACCAAATACCAATCAAAGTGTTCCTAGAGGGGAAATCTTGTAAAAGTATTTGAACTACTAAAGCAGAACTCACATTTCCAAAAAGAAAAATGGCATAAATTTCCGCCTATTCTAGCATTACACTCAAGAAAATATTTGAGGTTTTTGTCTATGGGGAAAACGGTTAGCACCACCCTTTGGCAAAAAAAAAAAAAAAAAAAAAAAAAAGTCTCAAGTACTGGCAAATACTCTTCAAATGTGAATGCTTGTCCTCACTGGGCATAATCACAGAAATGTCCATTCTCTCCCTCTGTTGGTGATTTTATTCTCGTTTTACTTCATCAGCCCCCTGCATACTTCTGCCATCATCCCTCATCCCATCCCCTAACCCTCTTTTCATAGCCCTCTAAGCCTGTTGGTTGGCAGTCACACTCTCAACAGAAAGATAGAGCTGGAGATGGGAGTGCAGGAGAGGGAAAGAAGAGAGAGACACAGAAGAAATTCTGTTCTTCCTTCCCTTTGGGTCCTTCCACTGGTTCTCACCTCCTCCCTAGGTAGGGCCCATTCCTGCCCTCATTCTGTTCCCTTAGATGGTCTCTTCCCTAATCCTCAGAACCCCAACCTGGCTCCCATCAGCTCCTCACTCCTGCCCAGCCCTGCTCATTGGAGTCATTCTCCAGTCACAATTACCACCATCAGAGATTGGAGTTAGTTGGAGAGGAGGGGGATGAAGAGTGCACTCCCCCAATTAACAAAGAGGAAGCAAGTAGAAGAGGAAGATATTCAGCAGAGAAGGAGTTTTCAGAAGCCCAAGTTGGAAGGTGGGCCCCCATCAAAATATTGTCTATACTCCTCTTCTCTAGGTATAATACTTGAAAAGCAGTTTTAAAAAAATAGGTTGGCCTGCAAATCAGCCTAAAAACATGGTCCTTTTTCCCACAAAAACATTGCTTCTATAAGAAAACATCTAAGTGAACATTGGAAAATAATCTATGTATTGACTTTTTAAAAATTCTAGGAGCAGGATGCTATTTCAGCCTCATCTTCTCTTACATTTTCAATGATACTTGTATTTTTTTTCTAGTTATAAGGAAAATGTTTCCTTTATCTTGCAGATGCTTCACTCTGAATACTCTGAAACAGTTAAAACCTAAAAGACCAGACATCACCCTCTGGGATGGAGATGGGACCCTGGGTGGAAAAGGGTAGAGAGATAGAAAAGGTTTGTTGGGTTTGTGGAGGAAAAGAGGAAAGGAGAACAAGGGAAGGAGGGACTCCCAGGGGCCCATCCAGGGCTCTTCTTGTACTGGTGGTGGTGGGCAGGGAGTAAAAATCTGTTTGTGTCATCCCCAGGACTTCCATGAGTGAACTACTAACAGTAAGACAATCTTTCCAAAAATAATGGGCTATGCCTAACCACCTTGTCATGTCTAGCCAACCACGCCTGCCACCCCAAAACAATCTCCACCTTGGAAACAGTAGAAAACCATATTTTATTCTAGGGTATCTGAGTATTCTATACATTTAATTAAATGTCACAAGTATCTCTTTAAGTTACATATTGCTATTTTATGGAAGAAAGCAACCTAGTCGGTAATCCCACTTGGATAAAGTCTCATTGACAGCTGCTGATAGAAACAAAAATAATAATTCCCAATTCCTTGTCACAGGTACACTGAAGTTACCAGACCATTAGGATTTCTGCAGTCACTCTTAAATATATCACTAAAATCAAACCTCTAAGACTTCAGTGTTTAATTTTCCTGTCCTATTAATTGAAACCTTCATGGAAACCTTGCCTTGTCTATTTTCACATCAATTTCATAAAAGTACCATAGTGGGGAAAAATGACTTTCAATTTGTCTAGAACATGTTTTAAACTTACCTAAAACTTTTGACCTGAAAAACGTCATCATTAAGGCTTATACTTTTTACCTTTTGCCAAGAAGGAAAACATGTTGGCAAGCTAAAACCACACCTAATACCTACCAGCTTTGTTTTGTTTGCAGGAAGTTGTTAGCATTACAATAGAAAAGTCGTCGGCATGTTCTGGTTGTGGCTAGGTTCGACCTGCTAACAGTGTTTGCCCCATGACCTAAGAAATGTGTAGTGTTTATATTTTTAATTTTCCTTCTACTTCCTGTGGAGGAAAAATGAAAATATCTATATACTCACAACACAGAGAAAACAAAAACCAGAAACTAAAACAATGAGAGTACTTTAGATCAAGTTTTAACTAGCAGCCAGCCTAGAAATCCAGGATTAACACTTTTGCAATCTTTATTTGAGAGTCTAAGAATATATTCTATAGAAACATCTTCATATGGCCGAGCGCAGTAGCTCACGCCTGTAATCCCAGCACTTTGGGAAGCCGAGGCAGGAGGATTACCTGAGGTCAGGAGTTCAAGACCAGCCTGGGCAACATGATGAAACCCTGTCTCTACTAAAAATACAAAAATTAGCCAGGAGTGGTGGTGCGCGCCTGTAATTCCAGCTACTCAGGAGGTCGAGGCATGAGAATCACTTGAACCCAGGAGGCGGAGGTTGCAGTGAGCCGAGATTGTGCCATTCCACTACAGCCTGGGTGACAAAGCGAGACTTTGCCTCAAAAAAAAAAAAGTCTGCATATGTACACTAAGATGCGCAGATAAAGATGTTTTCTACAGCACTGTGGATATATAAAATATTTGGAAATAACCTTAAACATCCATCAATAGGACAATTGCTAAATAAACTGTTAAATACTAGCAGTTTAAATATATATACACATAGATAGATGGATAGATTGGTAAAAAAAAAAAAAAAAAAAAAAAAAACCCAGGGTGGGTGCAGTGGTTCACACCTGTAATCCCAGCATTTTGGGAGAGAAAGGATTGCTTGAGCTCAGGAGTTTAAGACCAGCCTGGGCAACACAGCAAGACTCTCATCTCTACTAAAAATAAAAATAATTGGCTGGGCATGGTGGCATATGCCTATTGTCCCAACTATTCATGAGGCTGAGGTGGGAAAATCACTTGAGCCTGGACGATTAAGGCTCCAGTGAGCTGTAATTGTGCCACTGTGCTCCAGCCTGGACAACAGAGTGAGACCTTGTCTCTAAAAAAAAACCAAAAAACAACCACTCTGCCAAATATTCTATATACTTCTATGTTGTGCAAATATTCTACAATAAAAAAATATATATCAGTTATTTTCATAATTTAAAATATACATGGACCATGACATCAACCAGAATGTCTAAAAATAAAAAGACTGCAATACCAAGTGTTGGTAAGGATATGGAGCAAGAGGAACTCCCATATACTGCTGGTGGAAATGGAAAATGGGTATAATCACCTGAGAAAAGTATCTGGAGTTTAACATACAACTACCCTATGACCTAGTAATTCCACTCCTAGATATATTTATCCAAAATAAATGAGTGCTTATGTTCACAAGTTATATAAGAATGCTCATAGCAGCTGTATTCATGATAGTCAAACACTGAAAACAACTCATTGTCTATCAGCATAAGAATGGATAAACAAATTGTGGAATAGTCACACAATGGAATACTATTTAGCAAAAAGGAACAAACCAATACACACAATAACATGGATATATTTCAAAAATATTATGTGGACAACAGATACAAAGAAGTACATACTGATTGCATTATGATAGAAGTCAGAACAGTGATTAGCTCTGGGAGGGAATACTGACTGGAAAGGAAACTTTCTAGGGAGATGGAGGGTGGTGTGGGTGTATATTGATAAGGTATCTTCATCTGGGGAGTGGTCTCATAGGTGTATATATATGTTTAAGTCAACCAGTTTTAACACTTAAGTTAAGTGGTATATAAGTCATACCTAAAGTACTAAGAAGAAAGGGAGAAAAATGGAAGGAAGGGAGGGAGGAAGAGAGGAAGAAAAGAAGAGAGAGGAAGGGAGAGAGGGAGAAAGAAACATTAGGTTGTTGCAAAAGTAATTGCAGATTTTGCAATTTAAAAATAATGGCAAAACCCTCAATTTTTGCACCAACCTAATAGATGGGTGAATGGATAAAAGGGCTCATACAAAAAGTTATGAGAAAGAAAAGAATTTGGGGGGCTTTTTTTTTTTTCCCCAAAACAGTGTTTTGCTCTGCCACCCAGGCTGGAGTGCAGTGGTACTATCTTGGCTCAGTGCAACCTCCAGCTCCCGGGTTCAAGCAATTCTCATGCGTCAGCCTCCAGAGTAGCTGTGATTACAGGCATGCGCCACCACACCCAGCTAATTTTTCTATTTTTAGTACAGATGAGGTTTCACCATGTTGGCCAGGCTGGTCTCGAACTCCTCACCTCGGGTGATCCACCCGGCTTAGCCTCCCAAAGTGCTGGGATTGCAGGAGTGAGCCACCATGCCTGGCCAGAAAAGTTATTTTTAAAGAAGTGTAATTTAAGAAGGTTTATTAAAATGCAGTGAATAGATGTTTTCTGTAGCTACCTATGCACTCCAGCATATTTCTCATACTAGATTTATAATATATAGTACCTTAATTAATTCCAGCTACTACAATATTGGTTAAACTAAGTACAAATATGTGCCATTGGATATATTTTAGTAAAGCTTCTCTTATTTGAATAAAAACTTTATTTTCCCATAACATACTCATATTAGAATGTCAACAATGTTAGGAGGAGACCGTAAATGAGAATTTAAATAATTCACAAATGACTTTATTACAGCCAAAAGCCTTGAGGAAGACTTGCTATCTGGATGGTAAGACCACTCTATTTCTGAGCTCAGACTGTCCTATCTTCCATGTAAATGCTGGATAGTAAAATTAAGCAGTGGAACTCAAAGACTCCAAACCTGAAAATCCATCTGTTATAATCACCTAACCTATAATGCAGCACTGACAATCTGGAAAAGCAAGCAATGAACTCAGAAACACAGGGGAAATAAATATGAATAAATGTAGCAGAAATTATAGGATTTCTGTAGGGTGTAATGGCTTATAACATGAAAAAATTAGATCTATGATAGTTATGTCAATATGTTAAGATTCTCAGATGGTGGTAAAACTTGATACCTTATTTTTCCTATATTTAAAATGATTAAAAACTGTTTAAGTATTATACTTATGAAATTAGGTAAAAATATTATCTTAATAACTGGTACTACAGTTCCTCCTAGGGAAAGAACTGTCATTGTTTGGGAAAATAACTTGTTTTGCTGTGTGTGGCTATTGGTGGGAACCTAAACAACTATACAGATAGTTAAACTGCCTTTTCATGTGGCAGGGAAAAAATATATATTTTTTTACTTCAGATAGGATAAAGAAAGAAAGTGACAATGAGAAGGCATAAGGCTGGGAACTAAATCAAGTGAAAGAATAGAGGATATACCCTGATAACTGGGGTGGCAGAAGGGTATTTAGGAATAGGAATGCCTAACGCTCAAATCATTTGCATGACTGCAATGTAAACCCCTCCTCCTGCTCCTGGCACCCCCTGATTCTCCAGTGATGTTTTCTATACTCATAGGGACTTCATGTGAATAGGCTTTTGTGGAAATTGAGAAGGAAAATACATCTAAGCCAGGGCTTCTCAACCTCAGCACTATTGACAATTTGGGCTGGATGATTCTTTATTGTGGAGGGACTGTCCTGTGTATTGTAGGAAGTTTAGCAGCATCCTTAGCTCCTACCCACTAGATGCCAGGAGCACCCTCCCAAGCTGTGACAACCAAAATGTCTCCAAATGTTGCCAAAAGCCCCCAGGGTCAAAATCACCCCCTTGGCAACCACTGGTTTGGGCCTACACAACCCAGGACAGACAGCATGCACAGCAGCAGGGGAGCCTGGAGGGAAAGCTGACCTTGACAATGCATGTTCTTTGAGAATCACCCTGATCCTGAGGGGAGCTGTGAACTTCCATGGGGAGCAGCTCTTACCTAGTTCAAAAGAGCTAGGCAGCCCATCTAACACTAGATGATAATCAGAATGAAGTTTGAATATCTCTACCACATTTTTTTAAATTTTAGCAAACAAAAGGGAGAAGGAGAATAGATCTTTTTTAAAAAAACTGGGAATTAATGCAAAAATACTAGTTCTAGACACACAAAATAGAATTTTTTTTTTTTTTTGAGACGAATTTTGCTCTGTTACCCAGGCTGGAGTGCAATGGCATGAGGCGGGAGGCTCACTGCAACCTCTGCCTCCCAGGTTCAAGTGATTCTCCTGCCTCAGCCTCCTGAGTAGCTGGGATTACAGGCGCCTGCCAAAACACCTGGATAATTTTTCGTATTTTTAGTAGAGATGGGGCTTCACCATGTTGGCCAGGCTGGTCTCGAACTCCTAACCTCAGGTGATCTACCCACCTTGGCCTCCCAAAGTGCTGGGATTACAGGTACAAGCAACCATGCCCAGTCACAAAACAGGGTGTTCTGTAACAAGGTAAGGAACATATATCTTTCCCGATATGCTCAGTCATATACAAACAGACTAGGTAAAGCTTCAGGTGCCACCTCAGAGAATCCCTTTGTGACAAAACAAAATTTCAACTGAAACATCAGGGTAGAAAAATTATATGCCTGGGAATCTATAAGAATATAGAAAATTCAGAGAACAAAAGCAATGAAGCTAATTTTCTCTCTCCTTCCTCCATAAAGTTTCTTATCAAAATATCACTAGACTCTGAAGGAAAGAAATGGAGATTTTGAAAGAATCCCTAAAAGCCGGGCTGGATGTGGTAGCTCACATCTGTAATCCCAGCACTTTGGGAGGCTGAGGCAGGCAGATCACGAGGTCAAGAGATCAAAACCATCCTGGCCAACAAGGTGAAACCCCGTCTCTACTGAAAATACAAAAATTAGCTGGGCTTGGTGGTGTGCACCTTTAGTACAGCTACTCGGGAGGGTGAGGCAGGAGAATCGCTTGAACCCAGGAGGCAGAGGTTGCAGTGAGCCAAGATCGCACCACTGCACTCCAGCCTAGCAACAGAGTGAGACTCCATCTCAAAAAAAAAAAGCCTCCTGTAATGGAGAAAAAGGATAAAAACAGGGATGGGCTACCAATATAAGCAAAAGACCATGCCTGGGAGTTTTCCTGTGGAAAGGCAGTTGCCAAAACAAACAAACAAAAGAGGTCAACTAGATAGCTCAAGTGAAAAAAAAATTAATTTTATTTATCAGAAATTTATATGGTGTTTAGTACATACCAGATACTGTTCTAAATTCTTTTCAAATATTCATTCCTTTATTCTTCATATAAATTCTGTAAGATAGGTACCACTATTATCTCAATACTACAGATAGGTGCCATTATTATTTCAACGTTACAGATCAAGAAACTGAGACCCATGGTCTATTTAGTGAGTAAATGGTAGTTAGAAAGTGGAAGAATTAGAATTTGAATCTAGGCAAATTGCACACAGAGAAAATATACAGGACCTATGAGAAAACATTAATGTTCCAAAAGAAAAGATCACCGGAAGAACTAAAGAAAATGCCTACTTCTGAAGCAGATTTATTATTAAAGAACAAAAATGTTTAGAAAATTTCTAATTCTCAGCAACATCCAAAAAGTCATTAAATGTACAAATCAGCACTTTATAGATGTAATGAAAATGAGACAATGAATAATGAGGAAAGAATACATGGCAACTTTTTAAAAAATAAATAAATGTTGAATTTAAAACCATAATGAAAGCAATGACAGATGAGACAGTAAAAAAGATGAAACAGAGAGAGCATATCAGGAATCCAATATATGTATGCTATAAAGCCAAGTATGACAGAATAAAACAGATGGAGCAGAAGCATAATAGAAGAAAACTTTCCCAACTCAAAGGGAGACCTGAGTCCACAGATCAAGAGGGTTCACTACATACCAGGCAAAATTATTAAAAGGCCTTCCTGGCATGCTACTGAACAACAACAAAAAAGTATTAAAAAGTAAGACCTTGATACTAACTAGTGACATTTTTGAGAGCAAAGAAAAATATTCTATATACCCCCAGCTGGGAGGAGTGGATTATAAATGAAATATACCAGGCTGGCATCAGACCTCTCCTTCACAAAACTGAAGGCCAAAAGATAATGGCACAAGTTTTACAGGCTGAGTTGGGGGGAGGTTGAAGAAAGGGGAAAAGTGTGACCCCAGAACTTCATGCCCACAGCTGAGTTTATATGAAATAAGGAAGACACATTCTCGGACATACAGAGGCTCAGCAAACCTATCATCAAAGTACCCTTCCTGAGAAATTCACTCAGCACTGTATTCTAGATCATCAACTACCAGGACTTTACACACTGTCCACTACAGTAGCTGTTGTGACTACTAAGCAGCTGAAATGTCACTAGCACAACTGAGGAACTAACTTTTTGTGTTGTATTTAATTTTAGTTAATAATTTAAATTAAAATAGCCACATGTGGCTAGTGGCTTTTATGGTCAACAGCACAGTCTTAGTATCTAAGAGATAAAATAGAGTTCGAGGATGAAAAATTCATGGTACCAAAAGTAAGAAATGAACAAGTTAAGCAGGGAAAACATTCTTGTTTGTTCGTTTTTTGAGATAGGATCTCACTACATTACCCAGGTTGGACTACAGTGGTGCAGTCTTACCTCACTGCAGCCTCAACCTTCTGGGCTCAAGTGATCCTTCCACCTCGGCCTCTCAAAGGGTTGGGATTATAGGCATGAGCCACCATGCCTGGCCCGATTTTTATTTTAAGACATTAGGGTAAAACTATTTGTGGAATAAAAATAGGATATATAACTTGAAGGAAAAAAAAATCCACTTAATGATTGTCTTATTCCATTTGGGCTGCTATAACAAAATACTACAAACTAGGTAGCTTATAAACAACAGAAATTTATTTCTAACAGTGGGAAACTGGAAAGTCCAGATCACTGGCAGATTCAGTGTCTGCTGAGGGCCTGCTTTTTGGTTCATAGATAGCACCTTCTAACTGTGTCCTCACGTAGTGGAAGGAGTAAGGCAGTTCTCTGGGACCTCTTTTATAAGGGCGTTAATCACCTCCCAAAGGCTAATACCATCACATTTGTAGTTAGATTTCAACATAAAAATTTTGGCAAGTCACAAACATCCAGAGCACAGCAGTGATATAAGAAAACCCTCAGGAAAGGCCAGGCACGGTGACTCATGCCTGTAATCCCAGCACTTTGGGAGGCCGAGGTGGGCAGATCACGAAGTCAAGAGATCAAGACCATCCTGGCCAACATAGTGAAACCCGTCTCTACTAAAAATATAAAAATTCGCCGGTCACGGTGGTGCGCACCTGTAGTTCCAGCTACTCGGGAGGCTGAGGCAGGAGAATCACTCGAACCCGGGAGTTGGAGGTTGTGGTGAACCGAGATTGCGCCACTGAGCTCCAGCCTGAGCAACAGAGTGTGACTCCGTCTCAAAAAGTAAAGAAAACCCTCAGGAGACAATAACAAGTGAAAAATTGTGAGTACAAAAAATCAGTATACAAACCTGTGCACAAATATGTCCCAACTTTTAAAGTATATCCATATAATAAACACTGAGAAAAATACATGGAAATTTAACAATTATTGATTCTGAGTAACTGTATCCTATTGCATGTTTTCTATATTTTCTATAATGAGCATTATTACTTCTGTAATCAGAAAATTTTAATATAAAAAAGGAATAGAACTATAGTCATATCTCGCTTTTCAGAATTCAACTGAGCGGTAGCCTCAGCTATCTGGAAGACAATCCAGTTCAAAAATTAAGCAAAAAGATTCTGAGCGGCCAAAATACATCTTGCAAATCCCACATTTAAAGGTGTGGGTACTTTGTTCATCAAGAAAGCCCTTTGTAACTTCTTTTACATATATCTCAATTCCAACTAACGTGGTTATCTAATGTTCCAGAAGCACTGGGAATGTAGACATACAGACAGGGGTGCAAAGTGATAGGCCTTGGCCTAACAGCAGGAAAAAAATAATGAAAATAAAAATATAAAGCAGACTCAGACACCTACAAAGCAGTTCAGGGGCAACTATGGCCAAACATCCTAAACAATACATTTCCATAAAGTATGATAATAGATATTCACTATAACAACTTTGAGTTAAAGAGTGCTCTAAAGAGGTTCATTTGAAGATAGCCGTAGACCGGTTGGCTAAAGAAGAAAAGTTCCTAATGCATTTGAGGAAAAACTTCATCACAAATGTTTATAATAAAAAGGTAAGAGTGCTTAAAGAGAATCTCCTCAGCTATCCAGAGCAACTCATTTCTGCGAGTTCCCCATAGTTGGAATTTTACTATACTGAAACAGATTTTATGGTTGGCTGCATTGACCAATACAGGTCTGGAGAACAATCTGGAAGGAAATGATTAATGACTGCTTCTTTACAAGGAAGTTTAAAAATAAATAACTATAGGCTTATCAGAATCAACATTAACACAGCAATTGCTACTACATGCAGCCAGGTTGTTGATGTTATTTTGGCTTAAATTCATATTCTGGGCAGGATTTAGTGCCATATAGGCAGTTGGGACCTATCAGCTACCAGGGTAATATCAGTAGCCCCCATTCCATCACACAGGACAAACTACAAACCAAAGAAATGTCTATTCCACCTCCTTCATACTCATCTCTTTTGCTTCTGACTTCAAAAGCGAGGCTAGAAAGACCAGGAAGAAGAGACTGATTATGTTTATATCTGTGGAGCAAAGATTATGCAAACTGCCAGCATTTCATTGTTTTTGTTTTCAGCGTGGTTATCACAAAACAAAAACAAAAAGATAACTTCTACATCTGAAGCTCTATTATTTGAAAACAGACCTGAATATTTCCTCCTCTTTCAATAAAGCAGAAAGCACCCTTCATTTTACTTATCTATGAAGTACTTATTTGTTGATAGGGTACTAGTTACTATTTCTATATGAGAGCTTGACAGAGTCTATCTAAAGAAGCTATTTCCTGAGTTACTCTAGAAGCCTCACACTGTTTTGATATTTGCCAAAAATCCAAGATAACATTTTTTGTTTTTAATTTCTCCACCTTCCATACCCCTCAGGGCTAAAAAGAGAAAAACATGACCATAAGCATAGTTAATGGTCCGTTAGCATTTTGACCTCTCTGAGTTTCTATTTGTCTTTTGTTCCTTTTTCTTTTAAATATCCTTACTACTTATTTTTTCCTATTTACAAAAGTAATACACGGTCATTGTCCCAATTCAAACAACCCAAAGATGTATGAAATAAAAATTAATAACCTCCCCTTGTCCAAACTCTCACTCTTCTCCCAAGGAAGCCAATGTTACCAGTCTGGTATATATTCTTTTTCACTTCTTCCTAGGCTTACACAAACATTTATAGCACATGTGGCTTTTCTGGTTTTGTATTTCGGTTTTCAAGCAAAAATGGGATATTACATGTACTATCATGCATTTTGCCTTCTAGTCTTAAAAATATGCCATGGACACTTTCCAAGCCTATATATAGATCCACAGAATACCTTTTTAGGGGTTGTGAAGTATTCCATAAGACAAATGTCCCATAATTCATTCAACCATCACCCTGAGTCTCCCAACTCATTAACATTTAGGATAGATCTTCATGCATATACTACTACATGTCCTTTAACTTCAGTCACAGATTTTTAGAAGTGAGGTTTCTAGGTCAAATGAAACATTTCCAAATGTTTCAAATTTTATATTTAAACAAAATTAATTTTAGGCCTTGAGAATTTCTGTTCTCTTCTTCATTATGTAAAATTTTGTTATCAACCATTCACAATGCTTTACATATTTTATTCTTAAAAGCACACACATTATGTCAAAAAATGCCCCTCTGTCATTTATGCTTGTGTAGTTATAAACAAATAAATGCTTAAGTTATAGCTGTGATGTCCAGTGTTAAATCACTGTGCAAATGCTTATGCCTTGGTTTATGAAAGTAGTAATTCATTATGGAAATTCCACCCCCACAGCCATGTGGCAGCACTAGAGTTGCAGCCCTCACATCCTGTGACTCCCTCCCACAGAGTGACTATATAGAGATCAGGACCTCCATTTTTTCTAATTGTCAACAGTTACCCTTAAAAAGTGTGTGGTGGGGGAGACAAATAGCAACAAACAACAAATTGATGGCCATTGTGGGCTTCTAATATCGACAGATTATTTGTAACACAATGAATAATGCTCCCGGTCTACACCAGGGACTATGTTCCATAAGAAATAAAACTTGTAACCAATATGTTGCTATTATTATTACAGGAACCTTTCAAAAACATATTCTTCAAACATTTTTCATTAGAATCACTGGATGAATCACACTACATTTTTTTCTCTACTTCAGTTCAAGTTCTAATTGCAAACTAAAAAAAAAAAAGCCTTAAAGAAATACATTAACCAACGAAGCTCCTTATAATTTGGTTTCAGACTCCTCCATATATTTTAAAGACCTGAGCACCAACAGAGATTGTTAAGACACAGCAAGCTTGATACAGAAGTATGTGACATGCAATTAATCTCCATTCATACCCTGCTCTACTTGTCAGCAAACAAAGGTTCTGCTTTAGAAGGAGATCTGAAGACTTCAATTAAAAACAGTCAGCTAACAAGAAAATAATCTAAGCTAAAGGAAGGTGGCAGGTGCAGAAATGAGTTGTTTACCAAAGTGTCAGTTTTGAACAATAAAGAACTGCACATCAAAAATGCTGAAGGAATGGATTTCATTGCAAGCCTCTGAAAATAAAAAGGAATTTTCTACCAAGGCTAGACACAAAACTGAAGTATAGTTTAACAAGCTTATAAAATAGGTTTCCTCTCATCAAATGACAGATACCAATAAAAAGAACCACTTTATATCTTTCAATGCAAGGGCAGAGTTAAACTTTTTGCCACAGTTCCTTCTCTCCTAGAAACCAAAGACAATTACAGCCTTCCTTCACAAGCCTAATATTAAACCAACAACAGAGGGAAAGGCTGGATTGCTTCTTCTTAGACACTTAGATAATGCTCCTTTACCCTGCAAATAGTTTTCCACCCCCAAAATTTAGATTTATTCTGATCATAAGTAAAATGGATTTTGGAAACCTCACCTCAAAAGAAATATCTAGTTGACAGCTTTTACATAGAAGCAATCCAGAATGGAAACAGTGCTACCAACAGAGACCAAGAGGACTTGCCAAATATTTGATTAGGAGGCATTTATACCGAGATAACAAGGTAATGGAGATATAAAACCAATTAAATTGAGAGAAACTGAAAAAAAAAAAAATACTGCTTGCCAAAAGTGTGACCTGCCCAAAGCAGGCCATCTGTTAAATATGTGTCAAATACGTCAACTTAGATGCCAAAAGGCTTAATTCTGAATAGTTTTCTCCTGGAACCCTTATGCAACTGCAGATTCCAGGCCTCTGTCCTCTCTGGAAGGTTAGTTACAGGAAAGCAAGTAAAAGTGACTTTCACCATGAAATCCAGCAGATGAAACTGCCCTTTAGCAACGTCTCTGAGACATCTCTTTGGAGTGTCGGCAGTGTGTGCTGAGTGTTGATGGGGATGGCCGGAACCCTTTAAACCATCGCTTAGACACTGTAGTCGGAAGGTGAACACACCACAATGGGGGCACTTCTAGAAAAGGAAGAAATCCCATACTGAGAATGAGCCTGCCTTGGGGTGGGTGAGACCCCCTAGACATCCGCAGGGTGATAAAGGGAGGGCTGGGGTTTTCGCACTGACAAAAACTCACGTCAACCACCTGGCCTTGGCCCATGGGGATCCCATGAGCCCCTCGCAGCCCCCTGGAGAGCCTCGCGGACCTCTAAGCAGGAAGGTTTGGGGTCTTCTGTGAGAGGTGAGGAAGTCGTGTCTGGGGAAGGAGGGGGACGGGAAACCCTACAGATGTAGAGCAGTTCTTCGGAGAAAAGGACAGGTCGAAGACCAGGCAAGGTGGCATGGGAGACCAAGAACCTGGCCTGAGGACTTTAGAAGCCGGGGAGGTGAAGTGGAGGCCTGGAGGTGCCTCAAGGAAAAGGAAGATGTGGGACTCCAGGGAGTGAAAGGGGCCCTGAGGTGAGAGGATGGAAAGATGGCTCTGGGGAGCTGAGGCCTCTAGAAGCCTTAAGGTTCTAGAAGGAGGTGAGTGAGGAAGCTGAAAAGAAAGCCTGGCCGTGGGAGGCCTGGAGTTGCCTATCTGCCTTCGGCTCAGCACTTAAGGGGGCCTGCGCCAGGGCGTTACCTTCCAGGAGCCAACGGATCTCCTCAGGGAGGCCGGCGGCCTGCATTTGGCTGGGCGGGAGAGAGGCCGGTGTGCGAGGCGGGAGGGGGCGCGGGCCCTGGTCGCGAGGCGGACCGGCTGGAAGGCGACCCGGCTGCGCCGCGAGGCACCTGTACCTCAGCCGCGGTCGCCACCCGCCCAGCCCGGCCGCGGGGCGGGGCCGTGGGTCCCGGGGCGCTTCAGGAAGTGGCGCGGGCGACGGGCGGGGACCCGGGAAGGGGCGCGGGGTGTGGGGGCGCGGGGTGTGGGCGCACGTGGCGCTCACGCCCGGGCCCCGCGGTAGAAGGATTGGGGGTGCTGGAAGCACCGCACCATGCGAGGCCAAAGGTGCGCCCCTCCAGCACCCACCAAAACAGAAGACTTCAAAAGGCTCAAAGGACCCACGGCTTTGAAGACTCCATCCTAAGCACCGAACAGATGAACTCACGGTGGCAGATTTGAAAGACCGCGGGGTGCCTGAAGTAGGGTGCCGAGAGGCAGAATCCAATTCCCGTCAAGCATAGCACCCCTCAATTGCCTGTCCAGTTCACATCTCCATCCCCAGAAAAGAGGGCAAAACTTTGCTCTTAGGGAAGTCACAACGTTGAAAGGAAATGATTAATTCCCAATAAGCAATATAAGGACACCAACATTTGGGAGAATCGCGGCAGCGTGGCAGCAAGGGACACAGGAAACCGAACTGTGCTGTTCTCCCTCAGGCTGGAAAGGCCCTGAGGAAAGTAAGGGGTAACTCAGGGAGAAAGCTGAGGGAGAGGAGAACAGAGCCCTTTCCCTCCAAGAGCTGCGGAAGGGAGGAAAGTGAAGGACAAAATCACAGAGTCTCATTCAAGGGACACTTGGTGTCAGTCTCCTGGTTATAACATGGTACTGTAATATTACCAGATGTTACCCTTGGGGGAAACTGGGTAAAGGTAGACGGAGTTCCTCTATTATTATTTCGTCTTATTATTATTATTTCTTAAACTCTCTGTGAATCTACAATTCTCTCAAAATAAAGAGGTTTTTTAAAGTACAATAGGTCCACTGCCATGAAAAAGGTATAAAGTGCTATGGTTGATAAAAGAAGGGAGTTGAATACAAGAAAAGGAGGGAAGAGGCCAGGCATTGTGGCTCACACCTGTAATCACAGCACTTTGGGAGGCTGAGGCAGGAGAATCACTTGAGCACAGGAGTCTGAGGTTACAGCCAACTATGATCACCCTAGTGTACTGCAGCCTGGGCAACAGAGCAAGACCCTGTCTCTTAAAAAAGAAAAAAAAAAAAAGGAAGTGCCAGTATGCTTGTGAGTGTTCAAAGGTGCATGTGGTGTTTGAGATGGGCTCTGAAAAACACACCAGACTTTGAAGGGGCAGGAGGACTTTCCAGGTGGAAGGACCAGAGTAAAGAAAGAAGGAAGAGCCCTTACCAGCTTGAGGACTAGTTAGTAGCCCTCTTTTACTGGATGTTGTAGGAAGACTATGGTTGTCAAGATAAACTGCAGCTCTACTGTTAAGGGAATTGAAAGTCAGAATAGGAAAGTTGAACTTAATTGAGTGGGCACTGGGGAGCCATTGACAATTTTTGAGATTGGGAATGACCTAACCGGAGCTCCGGTATAGTATGTGGCCTCACACATCTCCACCTCTGCTGTTTTCCTTCTTAGTAAAAAGTGGTGTTTCTATTCTCAGACTCAACCTACAGAATATGTAGAAAAGATTAGGAGTGGTAAGAAAAGACACAAGGAAAGTGGGTAAAATGGTTTTTACAACAGCTATAAGGGGAATAATGATGGACTCAACCTAGGAGATGGGGCAAGAGCAGTAAAAAGAAATCGTTGAGAAGGATGAGTGGTATAAGTGCCTGCCTCCTTGTACTGTTTCCCATCCAGAGATACAGCCTCAAGGATGAGGTGTGATCCTTTAAGGAGTACAGTGCATTCTGCCATCTGAAAAGGAGTGGTGCGTTGGTTTCAATGTCACATGACCCACCTACAAGCTGCAGTAAATTGGGGTGAGGGGACAGAGGCTGGCGTGAGTCTCTCTGGGGTATCTGGCTCCTGCTCATCTTCCTTCCTGCCCTGAGAAAGTATAGCAATGGGTGGCTGGGCGTGGTGGCTCATGCCTGTAATCCCAGCACTTTGGGAGGCCGAGGCAGGCAGATCACGAGGTCGGGAGTTTGAGGCCAGCCTGACCAATATGGTGAAACCGCATCTCTACTAAAAATACAAAAATTAGCTGGGCATGGTGGTGCGCACCTGTAATCCCAGCTACTCGGGAGGCTGAGGCAGGAGAATCACTTGAACTCGGGGGGCAGAGGTTGCAGTGAGCCGAGATCAGGCCATTTCTCTCTAGCCTGGGTGACAGGGCAAGACTCTGTTTCAAAAAAAAAAAAAAAAAGAAAGTATAGCAGTGGGCAGACTACCTCTTTCAGGCTTGGGATCAAGTATCAGGTACCCCCATGGCATTTTTACCAACTTCACCACTTCACCTATAAAATTGTAGCTGCTCTAGGACCATTTTGAAGTACTTATGGTGCATACTAAAAAGCAAGGAAAGATACATGGGAACTGTCTGTGCTATCATCTCAGTTATTTTTTGGTAAATCTAAAGTGTTACCAAAAAAAAAAAAAAAAATACATCAAGGGAAACAAAGTCCCCCTGTATGTCAACTTAAACTTTGCCTTGCTTTCCCTCTTGGTAACAGAAGAAAATTTGATAACCTCCCCCTCTTGTTCAAGGATATGGTGTCACATACTAATATAGGCTACCAGCTAATGAATTGTTTGATAAAGAGCAAAAAACCCAGGTAACTGCACTTCTTTGCAGGCTTCACTGCCTGTCATAGCTTACTTACACCAAGGAAAACAGCAAAAACTCACAGTGTACGTATTCTACATGCATCCTTCCTTACAAGAATCTCTGGGTTTTGGAGAGACAGGGGTAGAGGGAGGTGCAGAGTCGGGTAGTATGTAGCGGGTGACTGGCAGATTCCAATACAGTATTGTCATGTTGCATCAAAGTTCCTCATTGCAGACAGAAATCTGCCTCCACACATGAACGCAGCCCTTCCTTAATCATCTGAGGACCCTGTTTCAGCAGTCAGCCTCACTCCTAATGACATTCTGTTAAATGGACAAATTCCTTTGAAGCCTTGTCCTTCTTTGAAATCCAATTTCGCAGAAAGCCAAATCTGATTGGGGGTAGCCATGGAAACCACACCGAAGAGTCTTTGAGGAGGTGAAGAGAGGCAAGGCAAAACGTGATAGTCACGAATCCTTTACTGCTCTGTCAGAAATATCAAAGAGATCTAGAGAGGTTGGCAGTAGCCGAGTCCCTGCCTGGGTCCTGTTCTGTGTGGCTGGGTACTATGTGGCTGTCATGGAAGAAAGCAGCCAGCTGTCTCTGCACACAGGCAGGAGGATGGAACAGAATACACAAATCTCAGGTCTGTCTGCCTCCCTTTTCTTCCCCTCCCCCCAGACCCAATTCCAGCAAGATCTTAGCATCCTCTTCTTAGCTACCCTCCCCTTAAAGACAAACAACAAAAGAATGACAAGGTTAAAATACAAGGCCCTCACAGATAAGAGGTCCTTTGGAGCAGAGGCCATGAAATTAATCTGGAATTCCTTGTAATTAGATAAGATAAGGGGATCTAAAGAGATGCAGAACAGCCAGGAATGGAGTCCAGCAGCACAACATGCAGAAAATACACTGCCTTGTCCACCGGGACCCTTCACGCACTGTCAGCAGACAGAAGACACAGAAAATAGAGCCTGTATTGGCCTCTGAGCTGCTTGGGAATGCTGTCTACATGTTCTCATGCCAGGTGGGCACTCACTAAATAGGCATCTATGGGATGTCCAGAGGGCCCAATCAGGAAGAAACAAAAGCATCTGGCACCCAGAATGGCATGGAGTGGGAACAACTGCAAGCAAAGCAGGAGCTGGCTGGCACTGCTCTGCCCTGGCTGAAATGGGTCTGGAGAGGAAACTGCAGAGGGCAGGCTCTGAGGCTTTATTCCGAGCTTGTTATTGATCCCTGAATGCTGGGTCATGACATGTGGCGGAGCTGACGTCTGCCCTGTGGATGTGCAGCCACTGCCTCTCAGCCTCTCGGTCCCAACCCCATCAACCGGGTTTATTGACTCTTTTATTGACAATGCTGGGGCCTAATGAGGACAAGAGCTGCACACTTCATTAAGGGATGTGGAAGGAGAGATGATGCATCCTGTCGGTGCCAAGAACCAGGCTCACTGTATGTTTTGCAAGGCCCCAGAAACCAAGCATCATACCACCTTGGAGGCAGAGGAGATGGACATAAGATGCTAACTTGGGCATATTACTTCAGTGGCCTAAAAATGAAGAGTTTCCACGGTTTGCCAGAAGCCTTGTTCTTACCAATTAGCTAACTCTTCAACTTAGGAGGGTCCTGTTATACACACACTCACACAAATACACTTCCAATGGTCTCCCCTTCCAGCTCACACTCCTAGATTCTCTGCCCTAATACATACAACAAAATAAGCAGCTTCTCATATCACATCAGGAAGCAATTCCATAAGCAGGTTCTCAGTGAGGCACAGGCTTGGAACAGGATAAAAACTCAAAAGCATCTTCAAAGGGAACAAATTCAAGATAAGGAACAGACCCAGCACTATGACCAGGGTCCCCCAGCTTACAAGGAGCTATGCATTAGAATCTGGTACAAAGCTCTTGTAGAACTGAAAAATACCTAAGATAGATAGTTACAGCCTAGGGATCACTGAGCTACTCTGTGAAGTAATCACTGTTGGCCCTTCTCCATCTAAATAGTAATGTTTCATTCCCAGTACTTTAGGAGGCCGAGGCAGGGGAATCACTTCAGACAGGGAGTTGGAGACCAACCTGGGCAACATAGTGAGACCCCTGTCTCTACAAAAAATACAAAGATTTCAAAAATTAGCTGGGTATGGTGGCATGAGCCTGTAGTGCCAGCTACTCTTGAGGCCTAGGCAGGAGGATTGTTTGATCCCAGGAGTTCGAGGTTGCCGTGCCACTGCACTCCAGCCTGGGCAACAAAGCTGAGACCCTGTCTCAAATAAATAAATGAATAGTAACATTTCTTTCTTCTTTATCTTATCTATCACTCCTCTTATTATTTTTTCTCTATTGTCCCCAATCCTTTTTCTTTTTAGTCTTCTTTACCTATCCTTTAGACCACATTAGATATCTCCCTTGGGCACTGCTGAGCCCAGCAGAGGACCTGAAGACCAAAGAGGTTGCTGACTCTGACATTCTCTGTTTTTGATTGGTTTTCTTGGGGATCTGAAGTGGATATGGGAGGACTCAGAATGTATCAGCTGTAGCCAGATGAGCTGTGCGCTCAGTGAGATGCAGAAACAGTCTGTGTAGCTAATCTGCATGACAGCAGATGAGGTTAAGACTAATTTTATAGACTATATATTTGCAGACATCACTTTGGAAACTAGATGGAAGAAGTAATCTTTTCTTCTGGGGGATTAAGGAGATTGAAGGTAGAAGGACAGCAATTTTCTAAAGTCGAACTGGGTTTCTTTGGTTTCCTTTCATCTGTTATTTCAAAGGTAAAAAAATTTAAGTTCCCAAACCCCTTCCTTACTTTTTATCCTTTCTTCTTCCTCACTTTACTGCAGGTCTTAGAATTCAGAGTTGGAGCAGGAGGATTCAAGGTGAGAGAAGGGGCAGTTATTTAGAAGCTGGTAGGCCGGGCGCGGTGGCTCATGCCTGTAATCCCAGCACTTTGGGAGGCCAAGGTGGGCGGATCACGAGGTCAGGAGATCAAGACCATCCTTGTTAACATGGTGAAACCCCATCTCTACTAAAAATACAATAATTAGCCGGGTGTGGTGGTGGGCACCTGTAGTCTCATCTACTTGGGAGGCTGAGGCAGGAGAATGCCTTAAACCCGGGAGGCAGAGCTTGCAGTGAGCCAAGATCGTGCCATTGCACTCCAGCCTGGGCGACACAGCGAGACTCCATCTCAAAAAAAAAAAAAAAAGAAGCTGGTAGAAAGCTCTGGCCTGCACTACACATGTGCTCATGTGCTTTGGAGGATACTGACACTAAGATGAGTGGATGTAATCTAATCAGAATCACCAGCATTCTCAAATACAGACAGAAGCACTAGAGTCAGAGATAAAAACAGCAATGGCTGATTATTTCAATCTAAGAAAGCAAGTAAAAATACCTTTGCCCTAGTGGATATCCTTTGGAATGACCTTTAGGTCCTCAAGATGTGTTCTTTCCTTGCCTTCAGAATTGTGTCAGTGTCCATTTCATTTTTTTTTTCTTTCTAAATATCTATTCTTTTTTTTTTTTTTTTGAGGTGGAGTTTTGCTCTTGTTGCCCAGGCTGGAGTGCAGTGGTGCCATCTTGGCTCACTGCAACCTTCACCTCCCGGGATCAAGCGATTCTCCTGCCTCAGCTTCTCTAGTAGCTGGGATTATAGGCACATGCCACCATGCCAGGCTAATTTTTCTATTTTTAGTACAGACAAGGTTTCACCACATTGGCCAGGCTGGCCTTGAACTCCTTACCTCAGGTGATCTGTCCACCTTGGCCTCGCAAAGTTCTGGGATTACAGGCGTGAGCCACCGTGTCCAGCCGAACACCGAACCCAGCCTCTCTTCCTAAATATCTCTGGACTCCCCTTCCCACAGCATTTTCTTCCTGTGTAAACCACACTATCTTTCATACACAAAATGGCACCATCAGTTCATGTTGCATTGCTTTTCAGTTTGACTCTTGTCTTGCCTCCTCTCATCCCTCCACTAGAATGTGATCGCACTCTCTTACACCACATTTGAGATCTTCAGTCTCACATTCTTTTTCATCTTCAATCTTTCCCTCTGCCTGCTAACATCCTTGGTCTTCTCTATCCTTAAAAATCAAGATCTTCCCTCCACCCCTCTACCTCCTCCAACTCTCAACCTTTCCTCTCCTTCCCTGCCCCCATCAACTTCCTCCATCAAATATCATGTCCTTTCTCCTCCGTCTTTTAACCTTGCCTGCCTGTCTTCACACCACCAAAGGGATATCTCTCCCAAGAGCATCACTGACCTCCTTCTCCACTCTCCTTTGTCCTCACCAGCCTTCTTTTTGGATCATTGGATGGTCTTGACCATGTGCTGTTGCTGTAAGCACCCAGTTTGGTTGGCATTGCCCTATCTGGTCCTCTTCCTGTCCATCTTAACTGTGACTTCCCTGCCTCCTTCTTTGGCTCTCTTCATATCACCTTCTAGTCATAGGTATTCGCCAAAGCTTTCTACTTGCCTTTCTCCCAACCTTCTTCTTTCATTTCTCTCTTTGTTCTCTGAATCTCTAGTGGTTTTATTCTCATGCTACTACAACGTTCCCCTTTGTACAGATTGCTTTGCTGATTTGTACCTCTGCCCCACATTCCCACCTGGATATCTGAGCAGTTCCACCAAATTGTTATTTCCTCTCTCCTTAATTATTGCAATAGCAAGAAAGCTCAGTGGACAGGGCATGGGCTTACAAATCAGAAAGACCTGGGTCCCATTTCTGGCTCTGCCACCTACCTATTAAAAGACTCTGGGCAGAGCTCCATGAACCTCAAGTTCCTCATCTGTAAATTGGAGATCATAATCCCCACCTTACAGGGTTATTGTGAGGGTTAAGTAGGATGATGTATGTATATAGTATATGCTCCATAAATTATAACAGTTAGGCTGGGTGTGGTGACTCACACCTGTAATCCCAACACTTGGGGAGGCCAAGGCAGGTGGATTGCTTGAGGCCAGGAGTTCGAGACCAGCCTGACCAACATGGCGAAACCCCATCTCTACAAAAATACAAAAATTAGCTGGGCATGGTGGTGCACGCTTTTAGTCCTAGCTACTCAGGAGGCTGCGTCACAAGAATCATTGCAACCCAGAAGGCAGAAGTTGCAGTGAGCCGAGATCATGTCACTGCATTCCAGCCTGGGTGACAGAGTGAGATTCTGTCTCCAAAAAAAAAAAAAGTAATGTTATAAAGGCATTTCTGTTTTCCTGATAATTCAAGCTCAAAATATAGAAGTCATCTTAGACCCTTCCTCACTCATTCTAAACAGCCACTAAGGCCACTAGTCTTACCTCCTCACAGTGGCTTTTGAATCCTTACCCTCCTTGCATCCTTAATGTCACCTCTTTGGGTTTGGTTCTCAACATGTTTATTGGGAAGTGATAAGTTGAAATAGCTTCTAACCCGGCCTCCCTCATCCAATTTCCCCACCATCCCATGCCACCCCTCACATAAGCTTCAGAGTATTTATCCCAAAGCATGGTTCTGACCCCATCAAAGAGGTGATAGAGTATAGAATGTAGTGGCCCTAAAGTCAGACAGCCCTGTGCTCAAATCTGCCACTGCTTGCTGTGACCTTGGACAAGTTACTTATCTTGCATATGCCTCAATTTCCTCCGCTGTAAAATGGCAATAGTAACTGTATTCTCAAGGTTGTTTTGAAGATCCAAAGAGCTAATATATGCTCTGCTTACACCTGCCTGCCGCATGGTAGTTGCTTCGTGAAGTTTAGTGATTACTGTCCCTGCATTTCCCGCAAAAACTAGCACCTGTCAGATGCTCAATAAATACATATACAAATTATCCATAATCTCTCATTTGATCTTTCTTACTCATTAAAGATATATTTGAGGAGTGACCAAGATATAGGTGTCATTGGTTGCCAAGGATGAGAGTTTTCCTCTTTATGAAGCTAATCTGCCTTTAAAGAGATGAATAGAATGGCCTTGGCTTCCTTGGCACCAGGCTCTAACAAATCAAGGTTATCAGATTCTCCCTGCCAACCTCCAGAGATTTCCTCCCTGTCCTATCTATTCTAGAATACTTCCAGTGTTCTCCAAACCACATGGGGGAAACACTGATCTGGAAGGCATGAGATATTAACTCCTCTTTTCACTCATTGCGGCAAAAAAAAAGTTTCCACTATAAATAAAGACCCTGCAAAGAACCAATCAGAAGGAAGATCATATCCCAGGAGTCTGCAGTCTTTTTAGTCTGGAGAGCTGCCAGCAGGGCTAAGCTCTACAGAAGGGCTGGGGTTGTGGCAGACGGACACGACTTGGGGAGTGTGTGGGAGGGGTGATGGCCTAGGGATGAGGCTAGTGAGAAAGAAAAAGGGAAAAGAAACTGAATGAGAAGTTGAATGAAAAGATAAGTAAGTGGAGAAATAGAAAACATGATAAAGAAGTCTTCATAGTTTGGAGGATTAGAAACTAAATCAAACAAATCCACTTGATTTCCTGAGTTGTAATTTCAGGCTATACCATGTTCTACCTCCAAGGACAGTTGAGAAGCTTCAGGGAATGGCTGTAAATTCCTAAAGAAAAGTGCCTTGTGGATCAAGCTGTTCCTATCTGCTGCTGTACTTTTTATCATCTGCACTTTCAACACAATGACAAGTTTTATTGAGTAATATGTGATATTCCGCATCATGAGACTATTGATGCAGAATTTCCTTTTTCAGAGCTCAATATTCCAATCAAAGCCTGTTGCATCACATCACTGAGGCCATCCACTTAATGACAAGTTGTAAGATGCATATTGCAGAATATTCATGTTCATTTTATGCTCACAGTGCTTGAAATCTCCTCTAAACAGCCTCTGCTCTCAGCCTATTAAGGTGCCCATGTTATCTACACTCCATTCAATGGTGTGGAAATAATTGTCTTGAGACTAAAGAAAAAATTGATGGTCACAAGCCGAGTCAGCACTTGTGTTCTTTTCTTACTCTGTTGAATCAGGTGTTATTTACCTCTTCCAACACCTGGGACTCCTGATAAGTCACTCCCATGGTAGCTTTTTCCAGGACAGTGCTATGGGGTCTTTAGAAGAAGTAGGGATCCTTCATAAGCTATATTGTTATCAGCACAATTCACGCAGCTACCAGATGTGCAAAATCGAAACCACCAAGGGCATTCAGGCAAAGGGGGCTTCCCCAGCTCCATATGGCCGCTATGACATGTGCTCATGAGTTAGAGGAGGAATCAGAGAAAAAATAGGATGCACTCAACATGAGGGCCTGTGCACTTGCGAGAAAATGCTTATATTCTGACAAAGTTGGGGCCCTTTTTTATTGCCCTTCATCTGCTATCCCAGCACCTGCACCCTATAGCCTTCCTCCCTACAAACCTGGCTCTACTAAAAAGACCTGCCTGTTAGAGACAGGTGGGCCCTTTTCTTCATCTCTTCCCCTTCCTCTTATCTCTGGGATGAAGCACCAGGACGCAGGCTGGTGGAGGAGAGCAATTGCCTGTGGCAGCTGATAGTTCAGCAATGCGGCCTGCGACTTCGCCTTTAAATATCAACCTCATGCACAGACAACACCCTGGCAGCCTGAAAGGTTTCCATGGTGACAGAATGCAGGCCGTGACCTCTGTAAATGTAATCAGAGCACTGGGATTGGTGTGCGAGACAGGTTTAATTTCTCCTGCAGTGGAAGCTCTGTGGTCCTCGCCCTACATAGTCTTCATACATTGACAGACAACCTGTTATCTTCACCAGGGCAGCTCTGCATATGGCAGTTCCCTCTGCCCCAGAGCTGCTTCCTCTACTGTCGGAGCAGGCTGCAGGATATAGAAGGTCACTGGGCACTGGGACAACAGTCGTATCAATACCTGGCATCCTTGCCCAGTGTCCTTGGGAGGTGAGACTGTCCCTTATACAAAGAGCAGCTGTGGCATAAGGGTCAGACCAAGGACTCAGATTAGCCAAGGTTTTCATCCCTGCTGTGTCACCAACAGTGTGACCTTGGGCAAGTCATTTAACTTCCAACTTTCAACATCTTCCCTCCAGGGAGAAAATGCCTGGGGAAGGGAAGGGCAAGGGCTTCCAAAGTCCCCAATTTAAGGTGGTACCCAATAATGCTTAATGTGAGGATCCTCCCACCCTCAGTGGACTCATACCCCAAGAAGTGAATGCTAGTCACTGGTGTCAGTGCTGCCAGTGGTGAGGGGAAGGCTCGCTGTGGGAGAGGCTCAGCAGGACTTCCCCACCTTTATCCTGAATTGGAACAAAACCAGGATGCATTTTTTTCTAAGCCAGCCCAGAGTAGTAGACTAGGGTTTTGCACTAAACTGACAGGAAACAGACAGAGGCTCAGAGGGAAATGTAGCTGCATTAAAGGAGGACCCCATAACCTCTTTCCTTAAACTCCATGCCACCTCAGCAAAGAGTTTCTTTGGTCACTTGGATGCTAGCACCCTGTGATTCCATTTCTAATTCACATGAGATGCTGGCCGACTTCAGTTGCCAGTTATCCTGCTTCTCTGATTCTTTTACTTTTCCAGTATAGTGTTCTGAAAAACAAAAACAAAAACAAACCAACAAAAAAGATCTGGACTAAGATGAGATTCATAGGGTTGCATGAAACATTTTTCTTCCCAGAGGGAGCTGGTCCATAAACTTCCCCTTGCAGAATGACATTCAACAAGGAATCTCAGAATTTCAGAGCTGGAAGGAACTTTAGAAACCCTTTAACCTACAGAGAGAAACCTGACGACTAGCGTGGATGTCCCTGGGTTACAGCAAATTAATGGCAGAACCACAAGGGCATCAGGGCCCCACTCTGCTCGGCTGAGTATTAATTTACCTCATGGGTGCTTTTGAACCTCAAACTAAAATAGAGGGGAAGTGGGGGGAGGATTCAAAAGTGGTTGATGAACATTAGAATCAGGAAATGGTGATTTGGCTGAATCTACAGATAATAGCTTTACCACTTCCTGTGTCAGCTGATGCCAAAGGAGAGAAGATTCTAAAGAAGAAAATAGTTAAGTGACAGGACTGTGGGTTTCCACACAACTGTCCCCACCCAGGCCACACTTTTTCTCTAAGGCCATTGAGGAGAGTATAAACCTGATTGCTCAGGGGTGTCATTGTCTGGTGTCCAACACAGAATCACAAGATCAAAGAATAACGGAGTTTATAGGAACCCCAAGGAACATCTGGTCTGACATTATGTCTTCTGGTTGCTGAGTAACTAAACCGTCTAGGACAGGTAATTTAATTGTCTTTCCTTTTTATTAAAGGACTCAGTTTCCCAACTATAAATGAGGAAATAAGGTTCCTTCTCGGTCTAACATGCCAGAACTCCATGATCTCGAAAGGTGGAGACTTCCCAACCTTTTTCAGGATCCCTTTATAGCATTTAACATGTATCTTGTAAGTAGCAGGCTTCCCTGGCTCAAGCTTAGCATTACCGGTATGGCAAGCACCAAGGGTTTGTCCAGCTCCCAGGGATTACCATGGACTCCAGGAACATGCCCTGAAGTTCCTTCTAGTGTTTTAAGGAGGAGGAGGAGGCAACCATTTATGTATTACTCATGTCGGTCCAAGTTGTTAATACTCCAGTAGTTGATAGGCCCAACCTGCATACGTTATGGCCATGGGGAGGGTGGGGGTATGGGTGTGGTGGGGTGTGAGGTGGTGTCAACAACATAGCAGCCCATACAGAAACTGTGTGGAATAGGGGAGGAAAGAAATTCTTAAACAACACAGATGGTTATTTCTGGAAGAAATGGGTAGGTTTGCTGCACAGAAAAAGCAATCTATCCATCATATCACCTGTTCTTCAGACCTGCCTATATATGCCTGAATCATTATAGAAAAGTGTCAAATTCTGAACCCTTGAAAATCAGGGATATTATTATACTCACTCCACTCACTGAAGCCTTAGTTCCATCCTGCCTATATCCATTCTGCTATACTTGGTGTTACATTTTTGGATGAGAAATGTGCAGGGTGAACACAGACTCTACAACCACTTGTCCTCTTCTTGGCTAAGTCACCTCCTCCTTCCAACTCCCTTAGGTCAGTAAATGGCACCATGGATAATCCAGTTGCCCAATCTAGAACCCTGGGGGGGGGTCATCTTTCATCGCTCTTTCTTCCTCTGCCAAGTCTAGCTGGTAAATACCTTTCAAACAATCTGTTTCTCTCTAGTCTATTGCCACCATCCTGGTCCAAGCCACCATCATCTTCTACCTTGCAACCCTCTGGTTATACGCCCCACCAACCCATTTCCACTCTATAACCAGTGATGTCATTTTTAAAAATCTGCCCATGCCTCTTCCCTAATTAAAATCTTAGTAGCTTCCCAATATTACACTTCCTAACTCCTCACAATGGCTAACAAGCCTCTACCATCACCACCACCATAACCTCCTGCTTATCTTTCCAACCTCACTGCCTGCATGGACCCTTTACTGTCCGTCATCTTCAGTAACAGACTTCCTGCAGTTTTTCAATGAGTCATACCCACTCCCACTTCCGTTTGCTCACATGTGCTGTTCCTTCTGTCTACAACACTCTTCCCCCTTCCCCTTCACCCAACTAACTTATGCTCATGCTTCAAGTCTCAACTTCATTTCCTCTGGTAACCAGCCTTGGTTCCCCAGCCTGGGTTATATTTCTGTCTCCTACATTCCTGTAGCATTTAGCACCTGCTATGCAAAACTCACATCCCATCTGTAATTATTAAAATTATTAAAAGTAATGGCAAAAACAGCAATTGCTTTTGCACCAACCTAATATTTGTCTACCTGCCACCTGTCTTCTTCTCCTAAGAGTTCAGATTTTTCGTATCTTATTTCCTAATGTATTCCCAGCAACTACTATGCTTGGTGTATAGTAGGTCCTCAATAAAGGATTATTGAGTAAGTGCTACAAGGTAAGTCTGTTGGTTTTTTGTTTGTTTGTTTGTTTGTTTGTTTGTTTGAGACAGAGTCTTGCTTTGTCACCCAGGCTGGAGTAAAATGGTGCGATCTCAGCTCATTGTAACCTCTGCCTCCCTGATTCAAGCGATTCTTCTGCCTCAGACTTCTGATTAGCTGAGATTACAGGCACGTGCCACCATGCCCAGCTAATTTTTGTATTTTTAGTAGAGACAGGGTTTCTCCATGTTACCCAGGCTGGTATCTAACTCCTGACCTCAAGTGATCCGCCCGCCTTGGCCTCCCAAAGTACTAAGATCACAGGCGTGAGCCACTGTGCCTGGCCTGTTGGGTTTTTTAAAAATAATTTTATTTTGAAATAATTTCAGACTTACAGAAAAGTTACCATAGTATCTAGAACTCAAGTATACCATTCACTTGGAATAATCAATTATTAACTTTGATTATTAATTATTAAATTTAATAATCATCGATTATTAATTATTTAATTTAATAATCATCAATTATTGAATTTATTTTTCATAATGAATAAAATATTAATTACAGAAAAGTAATTAGTACTAGATTAATTTACATTTTTTTCTGAATTTGAGAGTAAATTACCGTCATCATGCTCCTTTCCCCTAAAAACTTCAGCAGTATTTTCTATGAATGAGGATATTCCCTTAAAAATAACACCCAGTACGAGGCCAGGCATGGTGGCTCACGCCTATAATCCCAGCACTTTGGGAAGCCAAGGCAAGTGGATCACTTGCAGTCAGCAGTTCAATATCAGCCTGGCCAACATGGTGAAACCCCGTCTCTACTAAAAATACAAAATTTAGCTGGACGTGGTGGCGGGCGTCTATAATCCCAGTAACAGGGGCTGAAACAGGAGAATTGCTTGAACCAGGAGGCGGAGGTTGCAGTGAGCCAAGATCGTGCCACTGCACTCCAGCCTGGGCAACAGGGCGAGACTCCGTCTCAAAAAAAAACCACAAACACCCAGTGCGGTTATCAAAATGAGGAAAGTTAGCAAAGACACATGAGCTCTAATTCAAATATGTGTTGTCATTTTCAGAGAAGTAGAAAGTACTAGGTAAGGATGGCAGCCTGGGATTAGGTGCATGCATTCATAAAGTCACCCCTCTCTCCTCTCTCTCTCTCCTTCCCCTCTCTCTGCCCTTGTTCAAGGGTTTCCTCTAAAACTAAAGCTGTGTTTGCCAAGGCAGAGCCCAGCTGGTTGTGTCTGGTGTTCCCTCGTGCCCCCACTTGCACCACGCCCAGGTGTCGCTGCCTATGCACAGTCCTCTACTGGTAGGCTGGAAGGCTCCTGAACAGGTTAGCTTTGTTTCACAAGGTCCCAGCGACAGGAGGAAGCCCAGTCCACCGGAAGTGAAGGTTGGAGGGAAAGGTGAAGGACAGGAAGTGGGAAGATGACTCCTGGGACCCATAATCATGCATGAGCAGTTCAGAGCTTCCCAGAAGGGAAGAAGACAAGCTGTAGGGGCAGTAAGATTTGCACACCTTGGGTCCTGGGACCATCCTGCTCAGCTGAGTAGAATACCAAACGAGGGTGTCTCTGAGCTGCACTTCACCTCAGCCAGGCAATCGACAGGAGAAGCAGCGAGCGAGACTGACAGACTGTCACTGGCAAAATGAACTGTCACCTCCCATTTTTCAGAGGCACGGCGGGATGAATTGCAGCCTTGAACCGTGCGGCCCGCTGTTGATTGAGTTCCGCTGTCTTAGAACCCCGTCGAACAAGGCAAGTTCATTTCAGACTGACGTACCACCGCTTATCAATTTAGGAGCCAGTAAAATTAACCGCTTCGGAGCTGATTTTCTCCCTCCCCCTGCTTGGATTCTGCATCCAGAAAGGTCACCAAATAAATCTCTCTGGGTCCTGCTAGCATAATATGCAGCTAGGAGATGGGGTCTCAGAAGAGGAAGCTGAACCAAACAGCCCAGGCCCAAAAGGTCGCTGAGGCCCCCTTACAGCCACGGATTGCGGCAGTGGTGTGTGACAAGTCATGCCTTTGCTAACTCTGCTTTGCCCACATCAGCAGCATCTGCTCCCAAGAGATACTGTGGTTGGGTAGGATTGGGTGGCTGAGAATGGAGGTGCTACAGAAGCCCCCCTAGTCTTTCTGCAGAGATCTCTGTGTATTCTTCAGCTTTGCATCCACAGGGCCTTACACATAGTAGGCACCCGCTAAATGTCTATTAGACTGAGTAAGACTTGATGTATGCTTTACCATCAATTGGTTTGAAAAGTTTAAAAAAAGTTAGCATGGACAGGGCCCTGGTGGAGAGAAAAAAAAAGAAATGTTTATCTAGGGATATCTTTACTGTCACTGGACATTCATGGGGCCAGGTCATGCTAAAAATCCTCTGGCAAGTTGAAATGCAGGTCCTTGGAGCAGAGCAGGATGCTCACCAGAACAGGGTTCCTTGTGTCCAGAAGAAAAACTGTCTCATGACACATTCTCCCCTCACACGCATACAGCTTTTTTGCTCATAAAGGCCCATCCAGTAGGTCTAATTTACATATCTCAGGGCTTCTCCTCTCCTCTGCATCTGGGACACAAATAGTTTTCTCAACACCCTTTGAACCTCTTGTCACCATGGCAGACTATGGCAGTGATCATTTCTGGAGATACAACCAAAGTGTTCTCAAGATAATTTAAAGGTTTGGACTCTTAGACATGCTCTACCTCTATCTAAAAACATCCACTTTTCACCAAAGGTGCCTCATCTCAGAGGGACAGGGGACATCTGGTTTGGGAGACTTGCACAGGAAATAAAGACCTATGGGCTGGACACGCTGGCTCACACCTGTATTCCCAGCACTTTGGAAAGCTGAAACAAGCAGATTGCTTGAGCCCAGGAGTTCGTGATCAGCCTGGGCAACATGGCGAAACCCCATCTCTACAAAAAACACAAAAATTAGCCAGGTGTGGTGGTGGATGCCTGTCATCCCAGCTACTCAGGAGGCTGAGGTGGGAGGATCGATTGAGCCCGGGAAGTAAAGGCAGCACCGTGAGCTGAGATTGTATCACTGCACTCTAGCCTGGGTAATGGAGTGAAGCCCTGTCTCAAAAAAAGAAAAAAAAAAAAAAAAGGCTTGTGAAGATGGAGATGGCTTCTGACAGAAAAGCTGGTGCTCTCTTCAGTAAGGCATCAGGGTAAGGGCCAGATGATATTTTTGCTTCAGCTGATAGCTACCAACAGACCAAACTGGTGGGGTCTTATGCCCAAAGAAAATGTATTCACATTCCTGTTGTCTTTGTTAATAGTTTATTTCTGTGTTTTCACTGGGGACTTTTAGCCCTATACCTAGAGTGAGAAGGCTTAGTTTTCAAATCTGACTGTACACTCCCTAGCCCTAAGAATGAGCAAATAACTAACTTATTTAAGCCTCATTTTCCCATCCATAAACCCACACAGATGTTTAAAAGTTTAAGTAACTTTCTGTGTGTAAAAACCTTAATAGACTACAAAGTTATGTATAGATGTTGAAGTTTATTCATTTTTGTCTCAGCAACAAAAGAAGAATATGAGGATGAATGTATCTCAAAATTTGATCCAGCAATTTCACTTCTAGGAATCTATCCCACAAAAATGCTCACAGATATGCAAAAGGATGTATGTGTGAGGAATTTCACTGCAACTTTTTGAAATTCAGAGATAACCTAAATATTGTCAATAAGGAATTGGGTAAATAAATTATAAAATTATGATGCATAGATACTATGCAACACTGTAATAGTTAAAAAGAATAAGAAAGTAAATTTATAACTTTATGGTTGTTATAAGAGTTATAAAGGCATGAAAGCGAACTTATAAAAATTAACAGATGTGGTTATTATATCATTAAATTCTTGGGTGTTCACTAGCTACTTGAGTCAAGAGTGACCATAGAAAAATACATCCAGCTAAACCTTACGGAAATATCCAAAACTTTAAACAAAAAGGGACACATCTAATAGTTGCATTTCCATTTACTATATCATGGACATCTGTTCATGTCAGTTGTTCTTAATTTTTATTATTAAAAAAAATTACACAGAGCCAGGCACAGTGGCTCATGCCTGTAATCCCAGCACTTTGAGAGGCGAGAGGACTGCTTGAGCTCCAGAGTTCAAGACCAACCTGGGCAACATAATGAGACCACATCTTTACAAAAACTAAAAAACACTAGCCAGGCATGCTGGCACATGCTTGTAGTCCCAGCTACTTGGGAGGCTGAGGTAGGAGGATCACTTGAGCCTGGGAGTTCAAAATTGCAGTGAGCTGTGATCATGCCACTCACTGCACTCCAGCCTGGGTGACAGTGAGAGCCAGTCTCAAAACAAACAAACAAAAAACAAAAACAAAACAAAACACATAATAAAACATAGGCCATGGATTATAAAGATAGTTCTCTGGTCTAACTATTGAGAAAAGTAAGACGATTTGTAGGTAGTTGAAGTGTGTTCTCAGGAATACAAATCTATAATATCCTAGCAGTGTAAATTATAAGTTGAAACAGCCCTAAACCAAGAATCAGGCATCCGGGACTCTTGTCCCAGCTCTACCATTAACTTACTACATGACATAACCAAACCACTTTTCTGGGCCCCAGTTTCCACATCCAGAAAATGAGAATGTTAAAGTACATGTTCTCCAAGCTGAAAATTCTATGGTTCTATGAAATCACTTTTCAAAGATTCAATAAAGGATGTTTATATATAATTACAGTCTCCGGTCATTTCTGACACTAACAGGAAGGTTTTGACAAGGCCTTAAATACTCACATGCAGAGAAAGTCCACTAAGAATTTTTTTCTTTTTTCTTGAGACAGAGTCTCACTCTGTCACCCAGGCTGGAGTGCAGTGGTGCAAACACAGTTCACTGTAGCCTTGACCTCCCAGGCTCACGCAATCCTCCTGCCTAAGCCTCCTGAGTAGCTGAGTCTACACAGTGCACCAGCACACCTGGCTAATTTATATTTTTATTTTGTAGAGACGGGTTCTCCCTATGTTGTTCAGGCTAGTCTCGAACTCCTAGGCTGAAGCAACCCTCCTGCCTCGGCCTCCCAAAGTGTTGAGATTACAGGTGTGAGCCATCACATCCAGCCCAGAATTTTTTTATTAAAAAGGTTCCTTCCCTCAAGAACTATAATTTAAAAAAGAAAATAAGACAGTTGAATCAATAGAAAAACAGGAGTACACGTTTTACAAAAGGAATGTACAAAACGAAATTGTTGAGTGGGATCAGTGGAACTCAAATTTATATTCTTAGAGGCCTTTGGCTTACTCAGAGATGTTCAGAAGCTGCTTCCAGGATAGGGAAAGAGGGCAAAGGAGTGAGTACTCCACCTCCCCATCCTGGTTTAATCAGAGTAATTCTGCTTTCATCTGCATCATGCATCTAAGAAATATAACACTTTCACAGAAATAGGGCAGCTACAATAAAAATTTGAAAACCACTGGCCTAGATGATTTCTAAGGTCTGTTCCATCTTTAAGGTTTCACAATTCTATGATTCTAAGATGTATGTAAACCTAAGTTTTTATATTCTACATTCAGCTTTGCAGGTACATAGGAAATTAACTTCACAAAGATTAATTATCCTTTAAAACAAATAATTATTTTGTAATATGAATATAAAACCCTAGATGTATACTGGTCATTAGAGAAATGAAAATCAAAACCAAAATGAGATACCATCCCACACCAGTCAGAATGGCGATTATTAAAAAATTCAGGAAACAACAGATGCTGGTGAGGCTGTGGAGAAATAGGAATTCTTTTACACTGTTGGTGGGAGTGTAAATTAGTTCAACCATTATGGAATACAGTGTGGCAATTCCTCAAGGATCTAGAACCAGAAATACCATTTGATCCAGCAATCCCATTACTGAGTATATACCCAAAGGATTATAAATCATTCTACTATAAAGATACATGCCACACGTACGTTTATTGCAGCACTATTTACAATAGCAAAGACTTGGAACCAACCCAAATGCCCATCAGTGATAGACTGGATAAAGAAAATGTGGCACATATACTCCATGGAATACTATACAGACTTAAAAAAGAATAGTTGATGTCCTTTTCAGGGACATGGATGAAGCTGGAAGCCATCATTCTCAGCAAACTAATATAGGAACAGAAAACCAAACACCACATGTTCTCACTCATAAGTGGGAGTTGAACAATGAGAACACATGGACACAGGGAGGGGAATATCATACACCAGGGCCTGTAAGAGGGTGGGGGGCAACGGAAGGGACAGCATTAGGACAAATACTTAATACATACAGGGCTTAAAACCTAGGTGCAGCAAACCACCATGACACATGCATACCTATGTAACAAACCAGCATGTTCTGCACATGTATCCCAAAACTTAAAGTAAAAACAAACAAAAGAACAAAAAACAAACAAACAAAAAATCATTAGCTGTATCTGTTTAACACAGTCAGATTTTCCTGTCCTGAATTTTCTGAATGTGAGGCATGATCATAATTACGAAAGAACTGGATGGGAATACAAGGCAGACAAAGGGTTATAAAAAAGATTTGCAAGAGTCCCTGGAACACCACGGAGTAGCTATCAGTTTCATCAGTGAGGTAAAAGATACTGAACTAGAGCTAGAATTACTTGGTTCTACTATTGAATTAGGTCATTTTTGTTTTATAGAACAAATCTCAGAAAAATTCATGATAATTACTACAGTGTTTTCTATGTGTTATTACATTTAATTCTCCCAACTCCATGAAACAGGTGTTATTTTCTTCCCCATTTTACAAACAAGAAAACTGGAACCATGGATGGTTTAAGTACTTTGCCCAAGGTCAAAGAACCAGGGCTCAAACCCAGAGAGTCTGAGAGCAAAGCCCATGCTCTCAGCCACCAAAAGCTGTGCCCCATGTTGCTACTGGTGACTCTCAGATGCTGGGTACACAGCCTGCTCTCCAAAGGTCAAAGGATAGGATTCAAATGGGACTCTGCCTCCAATTCTTCTATAAATTTATTTGTCTCATTATCCAATCACAAAGAAGAGTTTTCACTTCCCTTATCAAGGCTGGCCCTAGATAAAAATAATGAGGTAGCTGCAGCTTGTTCATCCTCCCTTCTCCTCACAGCTCCTTCTTCATATGAGGAAGGAAAGAAATACTGACTCCGTGAAATTTGTTCTGATGCCTCCCAAGAATTTGCCACTCTTTATCTTGTGCATGCACTGAAGATGTATACATGTACACATATACATCTGTGTGTGTGTGTGCGTAGTACTTTCTTGCCTATTTTACATTTGATCCCTCTCCCCAACTAGATCATATCTCCCTAGGAATCACAACTAATTTTCACTCATCTCTGTATCCACAACACCTGACAGAGTGCCTAGTATATAATGAACACTTGATAAATGTTTATTTGTTTGAATGAAGGAAAGAAGTACATTCAACTCGGCATGGTGGCTTGCACCTGTAATCCCAGCACTTTGAGAGGTTTAGGTGGGTGAATCACCTGAGGTCAAGAGTTCGAGACCAGCCTGGCCAATATGGCAAAACCCCGTCTCTACTAAAAATACAAAAATTTGCTGGGCGTGGTGGAGTGCGCCTGTAATCCCACCTACTGTGGAAGCTGAGGCAGGAGAATTGCTTGAACCTGGGAGGCAGAGGTTGCGGTGAGCCGAGATTACACCACTGCACTCCAGCCTGGGCTCAAAAAAATAAAGAAAGAAGTACATTCACACATTCATGCTGTCCCCAAGGTTCCCAGTGTGTCCCATTGTAGCACCTCACCTAATCTTGCTTTTCTCAGGAACCCTTTCCCCCAGTCAAACTTTGTCAAGCCTAGGCTCCCTTTCTCCTCCAGATCTGCTCCCTGACCTCCAAAATGATAACCAGTTAGCTAACCTCATGTGTAATAAGTGCTAATGAGGTTAGCCGAGGTTAATATATTAATGTATTACTTCTTTTCATAATGTATTTTCACTTTAACTAGAAACAATTCCTTGACCTAATAGAGCCATTTCTAATGGTGAATGCATTATGCCAGCATTCAGGATAAGGTGGGGGCAGATGGGAAATCATTGGCAGGAGAGTTTTAAGGACCCTGACCTAGGCGCCCTAAAACCACATGACCTACCCACTTGTGTAGAAGAGTCACGGAACTAAAATGGCAAAAACACATAAATACTAACACTGCAAGTACATGTGGTCTCTACTGTGACCAAATGAGTTGACCAAGGAAATGAAATTTGATCTGCCACAACAGGAGTCTGGGGTTCCCCACTGATCTTCAAGCCAAGTTAGGGTCACCTGAATGACAGATGCTCCTAAAGAGAAATGAGCTAGCCCTGTGTTTGATTGGTATAGGGCTAGGATGTTGGAGGCAGCAGAAGTAATCTAATACATCTTTCACCGCATAGAGGAGGAAACTGAAATCCAGAGAGGTAGGTGACCTGTTCAAGGCCATGAAGTCAGAGCCAAAATTGGGAGAAAATAATTTACTTCCTTGAGCTAATATACAGGAAATATTCTTTTCTTTTTTTTTTTTTTTTTTTTAGGTGGGGTCTTGCTCTGTCACTCAGGTTGGAGTGCAATGGCATGATCTCGGCTCACTACAACCTCCACCTCCTGGGTTCAAGAGATTCTCCTGCCTCAACCTTCCCAGTAGCTGGGATCACAGGTGCGTGCCGCCACGCCCAGCAAATTTTTTGTATTTTTAGTAGAGACGGGGTTTCTCCATGTTAGCCAGGCTGGTCTCAAACTCCTGATCTCATGATCCACCCACCTGGGCCTCCCAAAGTGCTGGGATTACAGGCCACCACGCCCAGCCTTCTATCTTATTTAAAGCATCCTACACATTAGTTATTATGAAGCCTATTATTTACCACAGGATTCAACTATTTGAAGGATCTAACCCAAAAGAATCATGGCTAAAGCCTCTGCACAGCAGCAGGCAGCATTATACAAATCTCAGCAAAGTGCGTTTAACTTGCAGAACCCAATTCACATCCAGAATCCTAGCTACATGGGAGTCTGGAAGATGTAGTATTTTACTTTACAGCCTCTGCAGTCCAAAAAAGCACACCAGAAATAGTGGGGATGAATATCAAGTGGGAATTAATCTTATCTAGCATATTATATATTACATTTTTTAGAACCTTCTTAAACCTTTGTCAAGTTGACAAATTGGTATATTGTTTTAATATATTTAATCAAATAACATTTATTTGATTATTGGTAAGAATGAGCTTTATGGGGTTTTTGTTTTGTTTTGTTTTTTTGAGGCAGGGTATCACTCTGTCCCCTGCCCACCCTAGGCTGGAGTGCAGTGGTCATCACAACTCACTGCAGCCTCAACCTCCCAGGCTCAAGTGATCTTCCCAACTCAGCCTCCCAAGTAGCTAGGACTATAGGCATGCACCACCACACCTGGCTAATTTTTAGTTTAGTTTAGTTTTGTTTTTTTTGTAGAGGCAGGGTTTCTTCATGTTGCCCAGGCTGGTCTTGAACTCCTGAGGCTCAAACAGTTCGCCTACCTCGGCCTTCCAAAGTGCTGAGATTACAGGTGTGCACCATGGCATCTGGCTAATTTTTATTTTTATTTTTATTTTTATTTCTGTGGAGATGGGGTCTTACCAGGTTGCCTAAGCTGGTCTGAAACTCCTGAGCTCAAGTGACCCAAAGTGCTGGGATTACAACCATGAGCTTCCATGCCCAGCCAGGATAAACTTTTAAAACTGTATGTACTGGCCTTTCATATTACTTCTTTTATAAATTGCCTTGTTCTACTTTTTATTCATTTTTCTTTAGGGGTATTTGTCCCTTTGTTCTTACATATATTTGCAAGAACTCTTTACACATTAAGGATATTAACCCATTAACCAAAGGCCTTTTTTTAAAATGTCAAATTTTGCCAGGAGCTAGCCCTAATTTGATTAATTCCACTGATGGTTCCTTGGTTTGGTATCTCCTGAATATTTACATGTTTGGCTTGTTCCGTAGATACTCAGATGTATAACTATAGTCATGCCTTTTTTCACACACCCCGCAGCAGAACCTGGTCTGCCTGTCAGGGAGATAAGATCACTAGAGAGCTATGCAGATGTCAAAGACAGACACACACCAGGTCTGGGGATCTAGAGATGAAAGCACAGATCCCAGAAAGTGGGCAGTCTCCCTTGTTCAAGAGTATGATGAAGGTCTAAACACCGTGAGGTTAGTTAGCAAGATGAAGTGGAGGAATCAGATATCCCAGATGACAAGATTCTGCTGTTTAGGAAGACATTTATAGTCACAGCACAAATTAACAAACACGTCTAAATGGCCTTGATCTTCTTTTATACTTCCTGCCTAGGTAGGAGATTGTGGTCTCAGGAGCTAGAACCACAGATATGAAGAAAATGGCTTTAGTTAGTTAAGAAAGTAGTATATAAAGTAGCAGCTGCATTTAAGTCCTCAACTGTTGTTATAGATATTTAATTTTGCCCCATGTTTTCTCAAATATACTTACTGCTTATCAAATATACTTCTGGCAGAGCTGCCTCTCATGACAGAGACTGAAAAACCAGATTCTTGCTTTCTCAGTTTCCCTTACAACTAGGAATGGCCTTGTCTTAGTCCATTCATGCTGCTACACCAAAATACCTCAGACTGGATAATTCATAACAAGAGAAACTTATTGCACACAGTTCTGGAGCCTGGGAAGTCCAAGATCAAGGTACCAGCAGATTCAGATGAAGTCGTGTTCTCAGCTTCATAGATGGTGCATTCTTGCTGCATCTTCACATGATGGAAGGAGTGAACAAGCTCCCTTGGGCCTCTTTTACAAAGGTACTAATCTAATTTATGAGGGCTCCACCCTCATGACTTAATCACCTCCTAAAGGTTCTACCTCTTAATATATTGCACTGGGGATTAGGTTTCAATTTATAAATTTTGAAGGGACACAAACATTCAGATTCTATTAGGCCACATGACACAGTTCTGGCCAAGGAGAGGTAAGGAGAAGACTACTGCGAGATGTCTGAGGACATTTTTATTCTAGTTAAAAGGGTGAGTATGCATGAGGTTCCTACTCTTTCATTCATGTCTATTAGTATAGTTGTATGAGCACATGATTTCTTCAACCATGGCAACCATGCAAGCCTAGAGACCAAGAGCCAACACTGAAGGTAGAAAAGCAAAAGGATGAAAGAAGCCTGGTCAGTCATAGTATTTTTCAGCTGATGAACCAAAATAGGACCTCTACGTTTCTTATTTTGTGAGAGAGTAAGAACTTTTATTGACACTTTCAGTTTTTTGTTACCTGCTTCTGCATTTTGACACATTGAAAATATAAAATGATACAGAGCCTGTATCACTGTAAGTATATAAAATATGTTAGTGTGTGGGTAAGGACAGGATGGTATTGGTAGGGGCAGGAAGCAGGGAAATTCTAGGCAGAAAAGGGCAGCGTCCCTGGCGAAGCCTCACCCTCAAGCCTAGAACCGTGGTCCAAAGTGAGACCATGCATTCCTATTTTCCCGCTCAAATGTTGCCTTTTCCAAAATCACCCATGACCTGCCTCACCCCCCATCCTGTACCCATTAAGTCCCCTGGCTCAACTGGCAGGGGGCAAAGAAGGAGAGAAGAGAAGAAGTAGCCAGACATTGGAAAGAAACAGCTTGACTTCAGAGGGATGGCTTGATGGTGGGACTTTGGAGAAGTGTCCAGCAGGGGACTGCTGGACTCCAGGGGAAGATCACCTTCCCACTCCATCCCCCTTCCAGCTCCCCATCCTGCTGACAGCCACTTTTATCAGCAATAAAATTCTCCACATTCATCGCCCTTCAATTTTTTCATGCAACCTAGTTTGCAAGGACTCAGATATGGGTGCAAAAGGTTGTCACACTGACCCTCCACTGAGCTGTTAACACTTAAGCCATTCATGGACAGCAAAGCTAAAAGAGCACACTGTAACACACGCCCTCTGGGTCTTCAGGGGTTGCAGGGCCCCCCCAGATGCTGCTGCAGGGCTGCACAGTTGTGCTCCTGCAAGCACCTGAAAGCACTCACTCTGGCTCCTGCACCTGCTCACTTGCATGCTCTCCCTCCTGTGAGGGATTGAGAGCTGAGGGCTGAGTAAGTGAGGCACCCCTGTTGCAAGGTCCATGAAGGGGTCAAGGAAAATTTCCTGTTTCAGTATGACTAATACCAAGACCAGAATGTTCTATAGAGAAGTGTTAGGGGAAAGGGAGAGCAGGGTCCCATTCCTGGGCATTCTGATTTAGTTGACTTGGGGTAGGAACCAAGCCTTGGTATTTAAAATTTTAATTTTATTGAGGTCAGGAGATCGAGACCATCCTGGCTAACATGGTGAAACCCCGTCTCTACTAAAAAAATACAAAAAACTAGCCGGGCGTGGTGGCGGGCGCCTGTAGTCCCAGCTACTCGGAGGCTGAGGCAGGAGAATGGCGTAAACCCAGGAGGCGGAGCTTGCAGTGAGCCGAGATCGCGCCACTGCACTCCAGCCTGGGTGACACAGCGAGACTCCGTCTCAAAAAAAAAAAAAAAAAAAAAAAAAAAAAAAAATTTTAATTTTATTTTACAGGTGGAGAAACGAAGGATCAAGCAGTGTGACTGGTAGAAACCATGTTATACAAGGTAAGCCAAGAGAGAATTGTGCAAAAATGTCTTCAGGGTCACTTCTTTCCCTAACTTGGTCCCTCAGAGTTCTTTCCACTAGATATCCCGTGTGTTCAACCTAATTCCTATCTGCAATGGGCTTCCAAGTATTTCACCCCTGTGGGCAGGGCTGTGTGTCATTTCCCTGGCCCCTATCTGGGTCAAAACTCTCATTCCTTCAGGGACTGCTGGACAACTAGCAAACTAATCTTCAGTGTGTTTTACCCAAGGTGTTAATGACAGATAATGGCCTAATGCATTACTCCTCTCAGCTAACATTTCCATTTTAATAGAGCCTTTAAATGCTTTAACCTGAAGGAAACAGCATGAAAAATGCAGGGATAGCAAATATCTGGCACCTTTGCTCCTTCCCTGTTCCTGGAAGACATCTTCAAATGGTCACTAAGGCTTTTCCTGCTATGCCTGGACATACCCTGAGAAGCCCATAGGGCCCTGGGCAGTCCCTACCAGCCAATGATGGGAGTTACCATGTAAGATGAAATCTATTTTCCAACCTTATCGTGAAACAAGTATTTGTCCAGGAGTAAAAAGACCTGAATTCTACTTTGGGGCTCTGACATTACCTGGACATAGGGCCTAAACAAATTTATTAGACATTTCCAAGTCTCAGTTTCCTTAGCCATAAAATGAGAGGACTGGCATTAGAATCAAGCATTTCCAAAGAATAGTTCTCGATCTGCCAGGGACTCTCAAAACCTGACCTCACAGCTCTCCAAGCTGATTGCTGCTACCACGTACCTCTCCCCATTTTTGCCTTGCTTCCCACCAGGGAAAGAAATTCACTCCCAACTGGGCACCACATTTCTATCTCTATTTGGGGACCTTCCTGTCCCTGAAAGGCACTGGGAACATAATGTAAAGCAACTTTGGGGACAGCTGCTAAGAAGCCAAATCTTGTGACACTAGGAGTCCAGTCACGTGGTTCAGAGTCCACAGCAACTTGTGGTGACTATGCAGTCATCAGCCAGAGGGGCAGAGCCTCTGTCTGGAGATGTGTCAGAAATAGGTGTGACTAGTCCCAGACACATCAAGTGGGGAAAAATCAGGTGTGCAGATTACGTTGTGTAAATGCCTTTCTAATTCTCAATGCTCCAGGAAGGAATCTCAGAGATTAAATTAAGCTGTTAACCCTCTAGGCGCTCCTGTCGTTTATTGTTAAGGAATTAATAGGAATGCGGGAATGCAGATGGCCTGGCTGTCAGCTCGGAGAGGCGATTTTTCTGATCTCCACGGACGTTTCCAGCATCTTTCATTAAGCACTCATGTACCAATTTGTCATTTTAACCGGGCAGGAAAGAAACTCCCACTCAACTCCCTACCTCAGGTGCTGGGAGTGCAATCATCCCAGGAGTCTTTCCGGATTGCGGGTGCAGGGGAGGCGCCCAGGTGACAGGTGTGGGGTGCAGCGGGAAATGGATTCAAAGCCACTCCAGGAAGGAAATCGGATCCCAAAACCTGGTTGTCCTGGGCACAGGCTTCAGGTGACTGCAGAAGATCCCACTCTAGCAATACTAAACCGAGCAGAGATGTGAAAACTTACTTCTTTCCGCTTTCTCGAGGCGCTCCAGGACGCAGGTGGCGCGCTCAACGCGGGGAGGCGCCACCTACAGGACAGAGGAAGACCAGCAGCTTGGGCTCGAGATTTCAACAGTCTGTGGCTCGGGCTGATGAGGACGGCCCCTCCTCCTCCTGGTGTAATAGTCCCTGACATTTATCGAATGCTCTTCTCGTGCCAGACACTGTCCTTAGCACCTGACATGTATTAATGATTTTAAACCTCACAACAACCCTATTAGGTAGGTGTTATTTTCATCTTCATTTTATGGAATAGAAAACCACAGCTCCAGGAGAGAGAGTGATTTACCCCAAGTCACCCAGTTAGGAAGTGGGAAGTGGAGACTCCCACCCTGAGTAGGCACTAAGGCGGGTGTGGTGGGATGGTTAGAGTCGGGTGCAACTCTACTCGTGGTTCACAGCATTCAACTCTATGGGCCCTCAATTCTGCAGCTTTGGTTTACCATTTTTTGAGACTTGCTTACTCGTCCGGAGAGGAAAACGTTGCTAAGGTAATCATAACCTTGTGTAATTTTTAAAGAGATGGGAAAAGACAAACATCGCATATTCTCACTTATTTGTGGGATCTAAGAAAACAATTGATCTCCTGGAGATGGTGGAAGGATGGTTACCAGAGGCTGGGTAGTGGGGGCCTGGGAGGGAGGTGGGATGGTTAATGGACAAAAGAAAAAAAACAGCAAAAACGAATAAGACCTAGTATTTGATAGCACAACAGGGGGACTATAGTCAATAATACTTTAATTGTACATTTTGAGACGACTAAGAGAATAACTGTATTGTTTGTAACACAAAGGATAAATGCGTGAGGGGATGGATACCCATTTTCCATGATGTAATTCTTACACATTGCATGCCTGTACCAAAATATCTCATGTGCCTCATAAGTATATACACCTACTACGTAGACCACAATATTTTTGAAAAACTAAGGCAAAAAAGGGGACACAGTGGAGCAGGGATGCTAGAGATTGTATATCTCTCATCAGTTCATTTTTTCAGTTTATAGATGAGTATGAGAGAGGTAAGGGACCCAACCATGTGCACACTCTCAGTGACAGGGCAAGAACTGGAACCCCAATCTCCTCACTCCCAGCCCAGTGCTTTCCCCCCATGCTGCATTCATTCTTTAATCATCCATAGACAGGACGGGTTCTGTATATGGGATGGAAAGTAATCACATACAGTGTGGCTTCAGAGGCTCCAGGCCCATCCTCTGACCAAAATACACATTTCCTTTTTTTTTTTTTTTTTTGAGACAGGGTTTTGCTGTGTTGCCAGGCTGGAGTACAGTGATGCAATCTTGGCTCACTGCAACCTCCACCTCTGGGTTCAAGCAATTCTTCTGCCTCAGCCTCCTGAATAGCAGGGATCACAGGCATACTCCACCACACCCAGTTAATTTTTGTATTTTTAGTAGAGATGGGGTTTCGCCATGTTGACCAGGCTGGTCTCACACTCTTGGCCTCTAGCGATCCGCCTGTCTTGGCCTCCCAAAGTTCTTGGATTACAAGTGTGAACCACCATGCCCAGCCCAAAACATACTTTAAAAAAAACCCTGGTGGCTGTTGCCTAAAATTCCACCATTAGTGACTCATTTTATTCTCTAAGACTTTGATCCTATCCACTTAGGACCAGTAAGACTTTTAACTGTTGGCCATCATTTCATGTGTATGTAATTGAGTTCTAAAGCAGTGCTACTCAAAGTGTGGTCCACAGGCAGCAGCATCAGTGTAATCTGCATGCTTATTAGAAACACAAGTCATGGCTTTCACCCAGACCTACTGAGTCAGAATTGCCATAGTTTTCAAACTTCTGTGTATGTGCTTAAGTTCTCACCTGAAGAGCTTATGAAAACACAGTTTTCTGAGACAACTGTTCCCCACCTCAAACCCAGAGATCCTAATTCAGCAAGTCTGGGGAATGCACGCCAAAATTTGCATTTCTAACAGGTTCTCAGGTGATGCACCTGAGACCAGGTACTGCTGGTCTGGGAACTACACTTTCAGTAGGACCTAAGGAGTTCCTGATAACAGATATTGGGGAGGGAGAAAAGGGAGAACGAGCACGCTGAGGTAGGAGAAGGAAAGGTTATCACCAAGGGTGCAAAGGGTACAGAATATGAAGCCTTGGAGTCAAAAACCGCTGAGGCTGTGAGTGCACAATCACGTCTTTCCATTTGAATACTTTCAAATATTAAGATCCTTAAGTGATTCAATACAATGCATGCATGTTTGTTAGCTGAATTTACCTAGCCTATGGTAAAATCTGCTCTTGCATCACCTTTTGCTGAGCCTGCCTGTCTCAGTTACAAATGAAAATCTTCCCAGTCCCCTCTGACCATCAGTTAGCTTTCCAATTTCATTCCAGAGTTAACTGCGCTGTAGCAGCAGACAAAACTGGCCCGATGGCAGGAATACTGTTCCCCGATGGTATCAGAGCCATCTGTATTTATGTTTGCTGTGTGACTGTCACTTGTATACAATCACGCAGAGACTCTGATATTAAGACTTAGCCTGGAAATCACCCCCATGGCACAGCTCTGGTGGAAAAGAAAAGGGGCTTCAGTGGCAACCAGATATCAAACACAAATTACATTGCCCTTGTACCAAAATAGGCATCTTTAAGAAATCATGTCTTCTGGTCTTCCTTTGCTATACTTCAAGTAATATGGTACCCAGAGGAACCCAGAGAGATAACAACCTCTTCTATTTGTAAAGACCACTTGTGAAGGAAACTCCATAACCTCCCTGTGGTGGAGTGTATTATTGCTCAGCAAACATTCATTCTCCTCTATTCCCCTCCATGGGGGGAGCAAATTTCCCCACTCCATTGATGATAGGTCTAGCCATGTGACTTTTTTTGGCCAATGGAATGTAAACAGAGGCTTTAACTCTACTTGCTTGGTTAAGCTTGGTTTCTTGCACCTCTACCCTTTGCCACGAGAAGAGCATGCCGTTGTCACTTCGGCCTGAGCCCCAGAATGAGAAGTTACATGGAGCAGACCTGAACAAGATTCACAACCTGGAACAGAATCACTGCAGCCGATCCACAAACCTGTGAGCAAAAAATAAATGTTATAAATCTCTGAGATTTTAGATTATTTGTTATGCAGCACTATTTTAGTAAAGTTGATACACTCCCTCAGGTACCTGTTCCACTGAACTTTTGCTGCAAAGTTCTTCATTGTGTCTAACCTAAATCCCTCATACATTAATGCAAAGATCTATCTCATTTGTGGTCCAAATGAGGAATCACTAGATTATATTCTTGATTCTAAATGTCCAAATCTAGCTTGAATTGTTTAATATACATTTAGATGAATAAAGCAGAGGTACATTCAGGGAATTATTTGTATTTACAAAGTATCATTTATGCTTTTCCTTATTGGAGCTATTAAAAGGTGGGTCCTTAAGAAGTTATCATCTTCAGGAACCAGAAAAGTAGCAAAGGGAGAGATGAGAGTTTGGAAGCCTAATTAAAATATTACAGAACTGGGCCAGGCACGGTGGCTCATGCCTGTAATCCCAGCACTTTGGGAGGCTGAGGCAGGCAGATCATGAGGTCAGGAGTTCGAGACCACCCTGGCCAACATGGTGAAACCCTGTCTCTACTAAAAATACAAAAAATTAGCTGGGTGTGGTGGTGTGCACCTGTAATCCCAGCTACTTGGGAGGCTGAGGCAGGAGAATCTCTTGAACCCAGGAGGTGGAGGTTGCAGTGAGCCAAGATCGCACCATTGCATTCCAGCCTGGGTAACAGCAAGATTCAGCCTCAAGGGAAAAAAAAAAATTATAGAACTGACTTATTTTCTCTTAGCTTTCTTTCCTAGCAGTTTATAAATTATTTATTTCCTAGCAGTTTGCAATTATTTGCCTATTTTCTTTCTGTTTATTTGTCTGTCTCCCCCATTAGAAAGTGTTTCCATAAAGGCAGGAACAATGTTTGTCATGTTCACAACTTTATCCTCCAGTACTCAGCAAACTCTGGCATGTAGCAGTCACAAAAAAAAAAAAACAAAAAAATTTCAGTAGAGACAGAGTTTCACCATGTTGGCCAGGCTGGTCTCAAACTCCTGATTTCAGGTGATTCACCCTTCTCTGTGGGTGCTGGGATTACAGGCATGAGCCACTGTGCCTGGCCAAAAAAATTTTGTTAAATAAATTCTTTCTAATAAGGCATGCCACTAGACCAGGTAAGGGGGAAATAGTGAAAACCAGATAGGATTTACAGTCTAAACATCTGGCTTCCACACTATGTGATCTTAAGTAGTTCCGTGCTGTCTTACTCTGTTCCAGCTGCTGCAACAAAATACCATAGACTGGGTGGCTTATAAACAACAGAAATTTATTTCTTACAATTCTAAAGGCTGGGAAGTCCAAGATCAAGGGGCTAGCAGATTTGGTGGCTGGCAAAAGCCTACTTCTTCACAGGTGATGCCTTCTTGCTGTGTCCTTACATGGTGGGAAAAGCAAGCTAACTCTCTAGGACCACCTCTTTTATGAGGGCACTAATCCCATTCACGAGGTCTCTACCGTTAGGACCTAATCCCCTCCCAAAGGTCCCACCTCCTAATACCATCACCTTGGGGACTAGGATTTTAGTGTATGAATTTGGGGGAAACATAAAGATTCACTCCATTGTAAATATGCACCTAATTATGAAAAACTTTGAATCATAATAATACTCAGTCAATGAAGAGCCACTGAGGAATTTTGAGCTGCGGAAGGACTAATCAAGACAGCATCTTGATAGCTGGGCATGTAATCTCAGCTACTCAGGAGGCTGAGGCAGAAGAGTCACTTGAACCTGGGAGGTGAACGTTGCAGGGAGCGGAGATTGTGCCACTGTACTCCAGCCTGGGCTACAGAGCAGGACTCCGTGTCAAAAAAAAAAAAAAGACAGGCTTGAGATGATGTATGTGATTGCTGTGTTCAGAGATGGTTTAGCAGAGAGAGGGAACAGTTAGAAGGTAATTTCAAAGTGAAGGAATAAGGGCCTAAAGTGTAGGATGGCAGTGGAGGTGAAAAGGAATGAGATTGGGATGGATGGAAGATTCAATAGTTCTATCACCTAATGGGAAAAGGAGGCAGAAGAGAGAGGGTGCCTAAGGAAGGTCCATGATTTTATACCTGTATAGCTGAAATGATAGAAGTGCTCTTAATAGATATATAGAAGTTGGAGAAGAGGCCAGCTGTGTTTGGGAGAAATGATAATGTATTTTAGACTATAGAATTTAGACAATGGCTGGTTATCAAGCGAAAATGCCTAACCCTTAGGTAGAAATTCAGGACTAGGCCAGGCACAGTGGCTCATGCCTATAGTCCCAGCACTTTGGGCAGCCAAGTAGGGTGGATTGCTTGAGTCCAGGAGTTCAAGACCAATCTGGGAAACACGGCAAAACCCAGTCTTTACTAAAAGTACAAAAACTTAGCTAGGCATGGTGGTGCACACATGTAATCCCAGGTACTTGGGAGGCTGAGGTGAGAGAATCACCTGAGCCCAGGAGGTCAAGGCTGCAGTGAGCTGAAGTCACAGCACTGCACTCCAGTCTGGGGGATCAGAGTGAGACCTTGTCTCAAAAGAAGAAATAAAAGAAAGAAAGAAATTCAGGACTACACCTTCAGAAAGAAGTCAGAACAGAAAACCACTTGTGGTCATTGGACTCCTGGAGGTGACAGGTATAGGAAGAGAAAAGCTAGAGACTGAAGCCAGTCTTGTACACTGCCTAGTTAGCAAGGGCAGGTGGGGGAAACGTGGCTGGTGAAAGGGATAGAGAAACAAAATCAGCAGAGGGTCTCAGAAGCCAAGAAAAGGGAGAATTTTGTGGGCTTTTTTGTTTGTTGGTTTTTTTTGTTTGTTTGTTTGTTTTTGTTTGTTACTTTGTTTGTCTGCTGGGATTACAGGCATGAGCCGCTGCGCCTGGCCGGAAAGGGAGAATTTTGATGTCCAGCTCTGTCTCCTCTGCGACCAGCATTGGCTGTCAGACTTCTTAGGGAGCTCTCCTATAGGAGCAGAGCGTAACATCCTTTAACCAGGCTGACTTGTCTCTAACCACCTGGGTGGCTGAGGGGGTCCCAAGGCTTTGTGAGCCTTTGAAAGAAAAATCCAGGGAAGGGAAAATGGAGAAATGTAATCAGTAACAACAAGCCTTGTTTTTTCCACTTCATATGCTGGAAGCAGTCAGGGCTGTAGCTGCTGCTATGCTGGGCATACTCTGGATATTCAAAAGGTCATCTGGCATAGAGACAGGCTAAATTATGGCTGGAGTATATGAATCTGAGGAGGTTCTCCATTAACATTTATTAGGAATTGTCATCACTTCAACTCAAATGGGCCCCAGATGTGGAAACCCCGGCTGCCCCAGACTTCTCTTCTGGGCTGCAATCTCTCCTCTGATTTATTGTTATTAAACATGACCAGATTTTGTAGAGGGGAAAATTGAAGAAAGCAACACACACATGGGGAACCGTTGGGTGGAGGCTGCCAAGAGAAACAAACCATTTTATAATTTCTGGTGGCAGTGGGAACACATGGAGATGAGAGCTATTGTTATGAGACTCCATAGAGCCTATTTCCTAAAAAAGACACAGACCTCAACTTCCAGGCAGTCTGTTCCAAGGGCAAATGTCCTAACCCTGAGGATGAGAGAGGGGCAGTTGAAGGTAATGAGAAAGGCTAAGAGTAGAGAGTTAGTGCTTAGAATTCGGGAAACCATGGCAGGGATCCTCTTCCTTAAAATATATGACCTTACAGGGTGGATGGTTTCCTGGGGGGTCATCACACCCCCACTGGATGTTAGGTCATTATACTTATCAATAATGTTTACTCTCCCATTGTGTAAAAATTGCAAGGGATACCAAGAAGGCAAAATTAGAGTCCCACCTCTGGTAATCTATTTCATGTCTTTACGCAACATAATTTTATGAAGCACATCCCAGGTATCAGGCACTACTCAAAGTGTTGAGGGAATATTAGTAAACGAAAGAGACAAAGTCTGTGCTCTCTGAGCACTCACAAATCTGTAGGGGACAAACTCAGGAAGTAATTGAAAATTAGCTACTAGACAAAAGTGTATAAAAGGAAGGCAGCTTCAAGAAAGACACTGTGTTAAGAGTCAGAACACCTGAACTCCAGTCCTGGCTCTACCACCTAAGAGTCTTATGGCTTTAGAGGAGTTGGTACATTATTTAACTTTTGTGACCCTCGATTGTTTTTTGTTTTTTTTTGTTTTGTTTTGTTTTTGTTTCTGTTTTGAGACAGGGTCTCGCTCTGTCACTGAGGCTGGAGTGCAATGGTGAGATCATGGCTCATTACAGCCTTAACCTCCCAGGCTCAAATGATTCTCCCACTTCAGCCTCCCAAGTAACTGGGACTGCACGGGCATGCCATCATGTTGGGCTAATTTTCATATTTTTTATAGAGACGAGGGTCTCACTATGTTACCCAGCCTGGTCTCAAACTCCTAACCTCAAGCGATCCTCCCACCTCAGCCTTGCAAAGTGCTGGGATTACATGCATAAGCCACTGCACCCGGCCAAACATGAGCTTCTTGTTTGCAAAATAGTAATAAACCTGCCTTAACTGATCTCACGGGTTTGTGTAAAAATTAAATGTGGTAATGTAATCAAAGAGTTCCTTATAAACTAAATTGCTGTATGGCGTCAGGTTTGTAAGTGCCAAATAAGTGGAATGGTAAGTGTTATGGGATGGTTCATTTGCTTGCCGGGAACCTGGGGACACATCCTCTTCTGCTTTCTTTCAGGAAAAGGGACAAGTCGGACTATTCCCAGGCCACCAGACACATGCCCCTTGGGGAGTCTTTTACTAGTAGAGTCTGAATATCTGGTGCTGACTTCACTAACAAGCCGTCCCTAGGAAGCCCTCACTTACTGTGGCTCCTGTTGTTAGAACTGTGCATGGAAATTATCCCATGTGGGAACTACGGTAAGTGAACATAGATAATGAGAAAAGTCTCAGAAGCGTTACATCTAATTATTGTTCTTGCATTGTCCTCCTTTCAGAAAATTGTCAACATTCCTGGCTAGGCATGGTGACTCACACCTGTAATCCAGCACTTGGGGAGGCCAAGGTGGGCGAGTCACTTGAGTCAGGAGTTCGAGACCAACCCTGCTGCTACTAAAAATACAAAAAATTATCTGGGCATGGTGGTGCATGCCTGTAATCCCAGCTACTTGGGAGGCTGGGTCAGGAGAATTGCTTGAACTGAGAGGTGGAGGTTGCAGCGAGCCAAGATCACGCCACTGCACTCCAGCCTGGGCAACAAAGTGAGACTCCATCTCAAAAAGAAGAAGGAGAAGGAGAAGGAGATTATCTATATCCCTGAGGAGGAGAAATTGTACTTAGGCCATCTTGATCCAACTTCCAGCTTTACAATCATTGCCCCCCACCATGCATACATCATACATATATAACTGCTAGCACGAATACCTGCGTCATATCTAGAATTAATGGGAAAAGTCCTAGCGCCAATTTTTCTTATATCAGGCAAGCTGAACAAGGGTCCAAGAGATAAGGCCACAGCTGCTTCCTCCTGCTTTAGAACAGAGCTAAATAACCCCATTCCTAGGTCTTGTGAGTCATTGCATCCTTGCCTTATAAGGAATGAAGACTTAACCTGCTTCCTGGTACTTGTCACTAGCTGGGTGAAGATTTCCATTAATCCAGAAATGGGAGCCTCTCTAGCTTGTGTGTGTCTAGGAATGGACATACCACCCACGATTTTACTCCTGGTGGCCAATCGGTTCTGCACACAAACACAGGCACATCTTTTATTTAATGCTCAAGATTTGTGAACAACTCCCAGAGCTACGCCTTCCAAAGGGCTTGCATCAAGTGCTGGTGAAGGAGCAGGGACCTCTATCATGGTCAGAGCCCATCAATAATGACACCCTGGCAGCTCTAAAATGTGCACAAGTGGAATGGCCGTTCAGCTACTCCATGCAGTGAAAAGCTCTAATGGGGAGTGGGGGCACTTCTCTCCCCAATGCCATCCCATGGCTTGGCTGAAAACTTTTTTCTTTTGGGAGATCACTGGCTTTCTCCAGCAACCTTGACTATAAGGATGAGGATGAGGAGAAAAAAGAAGTACTGCCGGGCGTGGTGGCTCGCGCCTGTAATCCCAGCACTTTGGGAGGCTGAGGTGGGTAGATCACGAGGTCAGGAGGTCTTGACCAGATGGTGAAACCCTATCTCTACTAAAAATACAAAAAAAAAAAAAAAAAAATTAGCCAGGCGTGGTGGCGAGTGTGTGTAATCCCAGCTACTTGGGAGGCTAAGGCAGAGTATTGCTTGAACCAGGGAGGCAGAGGTCACAGTGAGCCGAGATCACGCCACTGTACTCCAACCTTGGCGACAGAGCGAGACTCTGTCTCAAAAAAGTAAAAGAAAAAAAAAAAGAAGTACACAGGGGAGGCTGTGGGGAATTTGGAATATTCCCTAAGGATTTCCTCCATTGGAGAGGTCTGCTTTAAAGTACTGGGGGTCCACAAAATTGCCCCTTTCCAGCTTGGCCTTGGGAGAAGGGGAGGACAGAGAACAGAATTCTGGATTGTTACTAGGTGGTTGGGCTGCATCAGGAAGATACTCTGGTGTAAGGAGAGGAAGGAGAGGTAGGAAGTGGGAAGGGAAGCACTAAGGATTTTTTTTTTTTTTTTTTTTCTTTTTGGCCCTGATACCCTTAGCTAGACAAGCCCAGTGGGGCTTGGAATGGAGGTCAGGGATAGCCTAAGATCCTGTTACTGAAAGGGTAGTCCCCAGCCAGCAGCATCAGCATCACCTGGCTCTTAGGCTTTACCCCAGACCTACTGAATCAGGAATAGCATTTTAATCTCTAGGTGATAAGTATGTCCATTAAATTTTCAGAAACATTAGCCTAGATGCTTCAATGGGAATAACTTCTTGCAGTGAGCTTTTGAGGAACTGTGCTGGATAATCTCTCTGCCCTTCCAAATCTACTCGCCATCCTTATTCCCCTGCTCTTGGGACTAAGAAGTGAATTGATGAATTCACTTCCTTTATGCATTGCTTCAACAGGCTCCCTTGTCATCTGGTTTCTGGTTGGGCTCAGCCAATGGTCAGTGCTCAAGAAGCAGTGACTTAAGTGACTTATTAATAGTGACTTTACCAGCCGGGCGCAGTGGCTCATGCCTGTAATCCCAGCACTTTGGGAGGCCAAGACGGGTGGATCACCTGAGGTCAGAAGTTTGAGACTAGCCTGGCTAACATGATGAAACCCTGTTTCTACTAAAAATACAAAAATTAGCCAGGTGTAGTGGCACAGGCCCGTAGTCCCAGCTACTCAGGAGGCTGAGGCAGGAAAATCGCTTGAATCCAGGAGGCGGAGGTTACAGTGAGCTGAGATCATGCCATTGTACTCCAGCCTGGGCAACAGACAGAAACTCTGTCTCAAAAAAGAAAAGAAAAAAAATAGTGAATTTACCTGAAGTTTTTATAGGGAAACAGCAGAATGCATTCATAATTTTTTATGCAGCAAGCCACTGGAAAAGGGTGAGGGTAGTATCAAGATATTTATTCCCCCAGCTGGGCCTCAGGTTGACAGTGGCTATGTTCCTCAACTAAAGGCCACAGCTCCTGTGGGCCAACCCTCTCCTACAACTCTCTCCAGACTGTGAGGACTGCTCCTTCCCAATCCTTCAGGCCTCAAGTGGTCATTATTCCCTATTCTGGCTAACCTCACCATTTCTTATGGGTTTCTCTGAGCCCATGTCTTTGTAAATATACCTTCATTAAACTTTTCTCAGACAAACCCCGTTTGAGTGTGCCATCTGTTTTCCAACAGGACTGTGATCAATAAGGTACCCTGGAGAACAGACCCAGAAAGAATTCTTGCTCATGGCTAGGGAATTGACCTAGATGAGTATTTTCAATTAAAGGATCTTTGAGATCGAAATAACCATTTTTCAATCCAGCATGTTATTTCTTTGCGAATCGTGTTTTTAGAAATGAAAAATATATCGCAGAAGCACTTGGCACTTTCTCCAACATGCCTCAGCTTCTGTGCTCCAGCCTGCCTGTCTGCAAGTGCAAGTGCAGGTCACAAGGAGTAAACTGAAGCTGCCACATTCTCGCTTATGAGCACTGATTGCTAAACTGTCAAGAATTTTGCAAAAATAAGTTGTTTTAAAAAAGAACTAAAATTGGCTGGATGTCATGGCTCACACCTGTAATCCCAGCACTTTGGGAGGCCAAGGCATGCAGATCACCTGAGGTCAGGAGTTGGAGACCAGCCTGGCCATCATGGTGAAACCCTGTCTCTACTAAAAATACAAAAATTAGCCAGGCATGATGGTGGGTGCCTGTAATCCCAGCTACTCAGGAGGCTGGGGCAGGAGAATCTCTTGAACCCAGGAGGCAGAGGTTGCAGTGAGCCAAGATCACACCATTGCACTTCAGCCTGGGCGATAAGAGCAAAACTCCATTTCAAAAAAAAGAAAAGAAAGCAAACTAAAATGGTATAAAGTTACAATAAATTATGTATATATTTACATATATGTTTACACACACACATATATATATATATATATATGTTTTTTTGAGGCAGAGTCTCATTCTGTCACCCTTGAACCTCCCAGGTTCAGGCGATTCTCATGCCTCAGCCTCCCGAGTAGCTGGGATTGTAGGTGCGTGCCAAAGTGCCTGGGTAATTTTTGTATTTTTAGTAGAGACGGGATTTTGCCATGTTGGCCAGTCTGGTCTTGAACTCCTGGCCTCAAGTGATCCTCCCGCCTCAGCCACCCAAAATGCTGGGATTACAGGTGTGACACCGTGCCTGTAGGTGACCCAAATTATATTTAAAAGAAAAAAAGGTACTAAATATCATCACTTCCTAATTATTTTGCTAAATTTCATTGCTATCTAACCTTTTGGGGTTACTTATGTCTGGTGTACCTAGGCAGTAGAAACACTATATGATGATGTGCTACTGCACATCTCTTCCTAATACTGTTTTCGATGATGTCATGAAAAAGTAGAAATCAAGCATGGTGGAAGTATTTACACCAAGGATATAGACAAATGCAACAAATTAGGACTGAACTTTTTTCTGGACAGCTGTTTGTTAAGTATTTTCCAGGAGAAAGGGAATCCTTTGAGATGATCATGTTTTTGGACTTGTGTGGTTTTAAGGGAGATCAACATGCTTGGTTCCTGTTGTGAGAAAGCAAAGTGCAATAGACTTGGCACTGGACTAGAAGGGACAAACTAAACTGTTCTCTCTAAACAGGGGAGAAGGTTAGTTCTCTTTGGCTCCTTAGGACAGGATGGATTAAGTAGACCTATTAGCATGGGGAGATGTGTATTATATTAATAAACAGCTTTCTTTCACAGTTGTTTGTTCAAAATCTCTGAAAGTACTTTACATCTATGACCTCTTTCATCTATCAAGTATCTGAGTGACCAAGGAAAGAAGCAATAAAGATTTTTGTGTGTTTTTGTAACAGAGTCTCACTCTGTCACCTAAGCTGGAGTACAGTGGCACAATCTTGGCTCACTGCAACCTCTGCCTCCTGGGTTCAGGCAAGCCTCCTGCCTCAGCCTCCCAAGTAGCTGGGACTACAGGCGCATGCCACCATGCCCGGCTAATTTTTGTATAGAGATGAGGTTTGCCATGTTGGCCAGGCTGGTCTCGAACCCCTGGCCTCAAGTGATCCACCTGCCTTAGCCTCTCAAAATGCTGGGATTACAGGCGTGAGCCACTGTGCCCAACTAAGATACTTCTTAAATATAGAAAAACTGGGGGTCCATGGAGGTTAAGTGACCTTTTTAACCTCAAAAACTGAGGCCCAGAAGGGCAACCCACTACAGTATCCAGACCCCTCCTCCAACAGCTGTCATTTGTGTGACCTTGAGCAAGTTGTCCGTATTTTCTGAGCCTGTATCTTCATCTGTGAAAAGTTATAGGGGAAATAAATGAAAGAATATGTGTAAATCACCAGATTTTGTGACTGATGCTCTAAAAAGTGTGAGTTTGATAGATATACTCAAAGATTTTGTAGGGGAAAAAGAGGAAGAGCTTATATGACGCAGCACAGACAACTTGAAGGGGCACAATGGGCATCATTGTTCTTAAACACACATTGGCCAATCCAACGGTACGGAGTTTCGCTTCTCCCTTCTCCACACCTGGCCTCTCTCCATCCCATTGGTGCCTTGCTCCTCCTCCTCTTTTCTCTCTTCTCTCTCTCATGCACAGCAATATTCTCCCTTCTCTGAAGTTGTGAGCACATCTGCCATGTGTGAAGCATATCAAGCCATTCTTTTAAGCAGAATTCCCTTCCTAAGAGAAATTCTGTTAGTAAAGTTGTTACTTCATTATACATACAGAATCATTTGCAAAGGGTGTTCCCATTCACTATTTCCTTTGAATCTCAGAGCCACCCTGTGGTAAGAATTCCAATTATAACCACTTTACACTGGGAGATACTGAGGCTCAGGAAATTGCTCAGGGTCATAACTTAAAAGTGGCTGAGGGACTAAGTGTGGTGACTCATGCCTGTAATTCCAGCACTTTGAGAGGCCGAGGCAGGAGGATCTCTTGAGCCCAGGAGTTCAAGACCAGCCCGGGGAACATAGTGAGACCTTGTCTCAACAAAATATTTTTAAAATTAGCTGGGGGTGCTGCTCACAGCTACTTGGGAGGCTAAGGTAGGAGGATCACTTGAGCCTGGGAGGTTAAGGCTGTGGTAAGCCATGGTCACACCACTGCACTCCAGCCTGGGTGACAACAGGAGAGACCCTATCTCAAAAAAAAAAAAAAAAAAAAGGCTGAGGCAGGACTTGAACCTGGCAAGGTACATCACACCATGCTGGTCGTGCTTCCTCCCTCTTCAGAATGGGTATGTTCTAGTTGGCCTTCTGAAGGAAACTACTAATTCTGTTCTCTCTGCCATTCAGTGAGCATCTAGATTGAGAGCCCCATGTAGGTCACTTCCTGAGCTAGATGTCAGGAGCTGGGTTAGGGTTGTAATTCCTTTCCTAGCTTGTTGTACAGCCTCGAGCAAGCAGAAGATTTGAGAGGCAGAAAGGTAGCATATTAGGAAAAAAATGCTATGTTCCAGGCATCATACATTAGAACTTTACATTGATTACTTCATCTAATCTTCACTAGAATTCTGTGTGAGATAGTATCAATATTTTAATTGTAAGCAAAATTAAATTGTGGAAACTGAGGCTCAAAGAGCTGATGAAATTTGTTCATGGTCATATGGATAGGAAATGATGGAGATGGGATTTGAATCTTTGTCTCTGGGACTCTAAATTCTATCTGCATTTCCTCATATCATGTTGTCGCTCTGGGCCTTGGGGCCTTTTTAAATGTAAATCCAGGCGCCTAACTTCTCTGAATCCCACCTCACATGTCTGTCAACTGCTGGATTATGTTCCTAATCTGGCAGGGGTCGCAAGACTGGGAAACTTTCATGCCATTATCAATCTTCTCCCCAGTTCAGAGGTCAGAGGCTCTCTTTACTCCAGCCCCCTCCTCCACCTCTGGGATGGGGCCACATTTCACCTGGGGATTAGCAGCCACACCTCTCTACTTCTGCGGAGGAGAGAGGGCGACTATGAAGGATGGTGTGTCTCCCCACCCACATCTCATACCTAGCCTGGGGCGGACTGTTCATTAGGGGCAGGCAGGGAGGAGGCGAACCAAGATAGCACAGAGATCCATCAAGGTGCCAAGTTGATAGGTGCACACACCTGCTTCTAGCCAAAGGAGCTAGAGGCCAGTGGGAACCTGCCTCATAGGAGAGGACTTTGTCTGGAAAGAGAAGGGAGGATGAAAAAACAACAGCAACTGAGATTGGATCACTCTAATTATACGGCTCTAAATCACTGAGAAGAACCTTGGCTCAAACATCCAAGTGGTGGAGGATGGATTTTTACCTTGACTCCTGCTAATTTTCATTGATTTATGTGGCTTGAAAGCATTTATTTTCTGCTCAGAGGCAGCCCAGCTCCTGCTAAGGAGGTGCAGGACTCCCCTAAATGCTGTCACCATGGAGAGGCGAGTAGCAGAGGTGGCTCTCAGGGCAACAGCTATATTTCCTGCTCGGTTTCAGGTGCTACCTAAGAGCTGGGAGGGTCCAATGGGAGCTGCTGGCCCTGCCGTGACAGCCTCCCCACTCCTGTCCCCGGAGCCTGCCTGCTTCTGGTCACAGCTACTTGAGTTTAACACTCCTGGCAGCTTAGCACTCTGGTTTTTATGTGTGAGGCCGTAATATTTGGTGAGCTGTGAGATGAGGTGGGAACATTTGCAACTGGCATTCCCTTCCGGCCCTGCCCTGTGATTCAGGTCAGTGGTGTGACAAAGTGAGGCCACCCCTCCTCCCCACTCTGGCTTCCCACCTGTGGCTATCTGGCATGATGTTCTTCCTTTGTTTTCTCCTCTTCCCCCATCCCATGCCTGCTAGACTCCCATAGCTCTTGGCTTTCGAAAGGGGGTATTCAGTCCTCACATTCCAAACCATCTGCTCAATTAAACATTTTAAACAGCAATTCTGAGTCTGCCCAGGACCACATTCCAAAAGGTGGGTGTCAGGAGATAGCTCTCTAAATGTCAGAGGCGCTGTAAAAATCTTAACTGATGAGGAAGTGGGCCAGCTAGAAAGCGTCACGTTTTCTTGGAGATTAGAAACATAAGACGCAGTGTCCATACTTTCAAAATTCCTCTTCCTGAGGTGCACGATGAGTCATTTGAGCATCTCTAGTCCTTTTCGCCAGGTCTGTATTCTCTGAGCCCTTCCTGCCCCATTCCCTGAGCCAGGGTTGAAGTTCGGATTCCTGTGGGTCCCCCCAGGCATCTTCCTTCTTATCTGCAGTTGTCTTAATTTCTGTCCCATCTTCCCACCCCTTCCGGTTGCAGCTGCCTTCCAGGAATAGAGTAAGATTTGTCATAATATGATGGTATAAGTAGGAAGAAAATTAAACATTTTTATGGGATAGTTTTGAGTATATATTAATAGAGGCCAGGTGCAGTGACTTACGCCTGTAATCCCAGCACTTTGGGAGGGCGAGGTAGGCAGATCACTTGAGGTCAAGAGTTTGAGACCAGCCTGACCAACATGGTGATGCCCTGTCTCTACTAAAAATACAAAAATTAGCTGGGCATGGTGGTGGGCACCTGTAATCCCAGCTACTGGGGAGACTGAGGCAGGAGAATCACTTGAACCGAGGAGGCAGAGGTTGCAGTGAGCCAAGATCATGCCATTGCACTCCAGCCTGGGCAACAGAGTGAGACTCAGACTCAAAAATAATAATAATTATTATTATTATTATAGAGAGAGAGTGTAATAAAATTATTACTGATTCTGAGCTAGATGCAGAACCAGACTTCAAGAAAACAGGAACAGAGAGCTCTCCTAAAATGTCTTTAAAACTGGGGAGTGTTCAGCCTAGGCAACATAGCGAGATCCTGTATTAGTCCGTTTTCATGCTGCTGATAAAGGCATACCCAAGACTGGGAAGAAAAAAAGGTTTAATTGGACTTAACAGTTCCGCATGGCTGGAGAGGCCTCAGAATCATGGCAAGAGGCGAAAGGCTCTTCTTACATAGCAGAGGCAAAAGAAAATGAGGAAGAAGCAAAAGCAGAAACTCCTGATAAACCCATCAGATATTGTGAGACTTATTCACTATCATGAGAATAGCACGGGAAAGACCAATACCCATGATTCAGCTACCTCCCCCTGAGTCCCTCCCACAACATGTGGGAATTCTGGGAGATACAACTCAAGCTGAGATTTCAGTGCAGACACAGCCAAATCATATCATTCCGCACCTGGCCTCTCCAAATCTCATGTCCTCACATTTCAAAACCAATCATGCCTTCTCAACAGTCCCGTAAAATCTTAACTCATTTCAGCATTAACCCTAAAGTCCACAGTCCAAAGTCTCATCTGAGACAAGGCAAGTCCCTTCCACCTATGAACCTATAAAATCAAAAGCAAGCTAGTTACTTCCTAGATAGAATGGTGGTACAGGTATTGGGTAAATACAGTGGTTCCAAATGGGAGAAATTGGCCAAAATAAAGGGGATACAGGGCCCATGCAAGTCCAAAATCCAGTGGGGCAGTCAAACTTTAAAGCTCCAAAATGATCTCCTTTGACTCCAGGTCTCACATCCAGGTTATGCTGATGCAAAAAGTGGGTTCCCATTGTCTTGGGCAGCTCCGCCCTTATGGCTTTGCAGGGTACAGCCTCCTTGCCAGCTGCTTTCATGGGCTGACGTTGAGTATCTGCAGCTTTTCCAGGCTCGTTGTTCAAGCTGTTGGTGGATCTACCATTCTGGGGTCTAGAGGATGGTGGCCCTCTTCTCATGGCTCCACTAGGCAGCACCTCACTAGGGACTCTGTGTGGGGGCTCCAACCCCACATTTTCCTTCTGCACTGCCCTAGCAGAGTTTCTCCATGAGGGCCCCACCCCACAGCAAACTTTTGCCTGGGCATCCAGGCGTTTCCATCTTCTGAAATCTAGGCAGAGATTCCCAAACCTCAGTTCTTGACTTCTGTGCACCCACAGGCTCAAAATCACATGGAAGCTGCCAAGGTTTGGGGCTTCCACCCTCTGAAGCCACAGCCTGAGCTGTATGTTGGCCCCTTTCAGCCATGGCTGGAACAGTTGGGACACAGGGCACCAAGTCACTAGGCTGCACACAGCACAGGGACCCTGGGCCTGGCCCATGAAATCACTTTTTCCTCCTGGGCCTCCAGGCCTGTGATGGGAAGGGCTGCCATGAAGGTCTCTGACATGGCCTGGAGACATTTTCCCCATGGTCTTGGGGATTAACATTAGGCTCCTTGCTACTTATGCAAATTTCTGCAGCTGACTTCAATTTCTCCCCAGAAAATGGGTTTTTCTTTTCTATCACATTTTCAGGCTGCAAATTTTTCTTTTTTTTTTTTTTTTCTTTTTTTTTTTTTGAGACGGAGTCTCACTCTGTCGCCCAGGCTGGAGTGCAGTGGCCAGATCTCCGCTCACTGCAAGCTCTACCTCCCGGGTTCGCGCAATTCTCCTGCCTCAGCCTCCCGAGCAGCTGGGACTACAGGCGCCCACCACCTCGCCCGGCTTATTTTTTTGTATTTTTAGTAGAGACAGGGTTTCACCGTGTTAGCCAGGATGGTCTCGATCTCCTGACCTCGTGATCCGCCCGTCTCGGCCTCCCAAAGTGCTGGGATTACAGGCTTGAGCCACCGCACCCGGCCAGGCTGCAAATTTTTCAAACTTTTATGCTCTGCTTCCCTTATAAAATTGAATGCCTGGCAGGGCACAGTGGCTTACACCTGTAATCCCAGCACTTAGGGAGTCTAGGCGGGTGGATCACTTGAGGTCAGGAGTTCGAGACTAGCCTGGCCAACATGGTAAAACCCCATCTCTACTAAAAATATAAAAATTAGCTCAGTGTGGTGGCGGGTGCTGGTGATACCAGCTATGCAGGAGGATGAGGCAGGAGAATGGTTTGAATCTGGGAGGTGGAGGTTGCAGCGAGTGGAGATCACATTACTGTACTCCAGCCTGGGCAACAGAGTGGGACTCCATTTTAAAACAAGCAAACAAACAAAAAATAGCAAACAAACAAACAAAAAAACTGAATGCCTTTAACAGTACCCAAGTCACCTCTTGAATGCTTTGCTGCTTGGAGATTTCTTCTGCCAGATACCCTAAATCATTTCTCTCTTGTTCAAAGTTCCACAAATCTCTAGGGCAGGGGCAAAATGCCACCAGTCTCTGCTAAAACATAACAGGAGTCACTTTTGATCTAGTTCCCAACAAGTTCCTCATCTCCATCTGAGATCACCTCAGCCTGGACCTTATTGTCCATATCTCTATCAGCATTTTGGGCAAAGCCATTCAACAAGTCTCTAGGAAGTTCCAAGCTTTCCCACATTTTCCTGTCTTCTTCTGAGCCCTCCAAACTGTTCCAATCTCTGCCTGTTACCCAATTCTAAAGTCGCTTCCACATTTTTGGGTATCTTTTCAGCAACGCCCCACTCTACTGGTACCAATTTACTGTATTAGTCCGTTTTCACGCTGCTGATAAATACATACCCAAGACTGGGAAGAAAAAGAGGTTTAATTGGACTTACAGTTCCACATGGCCGAAGAGGCCTCAGAATCATGGCAAGAGGCAAAAGGTTCTTCTTACATGGCAGAGGCAAGAGAAAATGAGGAATAAGCAAAAGCAGAAACCCTTGATAAACCCATCAGATCTCGTGAGAGTTAGTCACTATCACGAGAATAGCACAGGAAAGACCAACCTCCATGATTCAATTACCCCATACCCCAGGTCCCTCCCACAACATGTGGGAATTCTGGGAGATACAATTCAAGTTGAGATTTCAGTGGGGACACAGCCAAACCATATCAGACCCCATCTCTACAAAAGGTAGAAAAAAAAATTAGCTGGGAGTGGTGGTGCGCACCTGTAGTCAGAGCTACTTGGGAGGTTAAGGTGGGAGGATCACATGGCCCTGGGAAGCAAGACCTCAGTGAGTTGTAATTGCACCACTGTTCTCTAGCCTGAGTGACAGGGAGAGACTCCATCTCAAAAAAAAAAAAAAAAAAAAATTAAATGGAGAACATCTTACACATTTAGTATGGATTGGCACTGTGACCTAGAGATAGTAGAATTGGTCAGAAAACTTCCGGACTCTTGCAAATAGTTACAATAAAAGATTAAGCTTATCTAATAAAGATGTCCCAGAATTCAATGGTTCAAGATAGAAGTGTATTTTTTAGCAAGGGCTCTCCTTCATGCAGTCATGCAGGGGCCCAGATTCCTTCTATCTTACTTTCCCACCATTCCTTAGCCTGTAACCTTTTTTTTTTTTTTTTTTTCTGGGACAAGTTTTTCACTCTGTTGCCCAGGCTGGAGTGCAGTGCATGATCATAGCTCATTGCAGCCTCGAACTCTGGGGCTCAAGTAATCCTCCTGCCTCAGCATCCCAAGTAGCTGGGACTACAAGGGCATACCACTTTGCCCAGCTAATTTTTGTATTTTTGTATAGACAGGTTCTTATTAGGTTACCCAGGCTGGTCTCAAACTCCTGGCCACCAGTGATCCTCTTGCCTCAGCCTCCCAAAGGTGTGGGATTACAGGTATGAGCCCACTGTGCCCAGTGCCACCACCACCCCCCCACCTTTTTAAATATAAATAAATAAATAAATAGCGGCAAACTCTTGCTATGCTGCCAAGGCTAATCTCAAACTCTTGGGCTCAAGTGATCTTCTCACCTTGGCCTCCCAAAATGCTGGGATTACGGGACCACACCCAGTCAGGTGTAGCCTTTGTCTGCATAATCCAGGCTAGATTGCAGGCACACTCATGTTCTAGGTTTCAAGAAGAATAAAAAGTATGGACGAGGCACCTTTCTTTTTGCTTTTTCTATTTCTTTTCTTTTATTTTTTTTGAGAGAGAATCTCACTCTGTCACCCAGGCTGGAGTGCGGTGCCGCAATCTCGGCTCACTGCAACCTCTGCTTCCCGGGTTCAAGCGATTCTCCTGCCTCAGCCTCCTGGGTAGCTGGGACTACAGGTGCCCGCCACCACGCCTGGCTAATTTTTTGTGTTTTTAGTAGAGACGGGGTTTCACCGTGTTAGCTAGGATGGTCTTGATCTCCTGATCTCATGATCTGCCAGCCTCAACCTCCCAAGTGCTGGGGTTACAGGCGTGAGCCACTGCGCCCGGCCGAGGCACCTTTCTTAAGGTCCCAGCCCATAGGTGGCCCACATCACTTCTGCCTACATTCCATGATCAGGAGGTTAGTCACATGACCAACCCTAACTGCAGGGCGGCTGGGAAAAAAATATATATATATGCAGCCATATGCCCAGTAGTTCAATTATTGTAGAAGAAGGAAATAATAGGTTTTGGGATAGTGTCATTACATCAAACTAGATGTGACCCAGATACCACCAAGTAGAGGCTCTTCATTTATTATAAGCAATTAGGTCAGATTTTGTGTTAAAGTAGAAACGGGAAAAGTATGATCCATAGAGGACATAAGGACATAGGATCCCTTCAAGTAATGGAACATGTCCCAGGGGCTTGAAAATAGCCTGTTTTGTTTGTCCTTCCAGACAGGGGAGTTCAGGGGCATTCAGCAGCAGACAAGGGTGATGGATACCCAGAACATTGCTTATAAAATGATTTGTATTTTTAGTAATACTTTATAGTTTACAAGGATCATTTGTATATATTATTTGATTGGATGTTGAAAACATTCCTCATTAGGGACAGCTAGACTTAGAGAGGTGGAAGGTCTTGCACAAAATCACACAATTCATAAACAGCAAAGGTGGGATCTGAACCCAAGTCCAGTTTCAGTCCAGTGCTTTTTACAAAACAAAATGCTATATTCATTTTTTTTTTTTTATCCTGGGAGAGTGACTAGTTTGACCTCTCGAATGGAGTAAGGACTTTACTTTTTCACTGGACTTTACTTTTTCAGTTTCCATGTGATTTGGATGTCATTGTGAAGATGTCAAGAGTCATGTCCACAAAGATAATACTGGTTATCACTTGGTGACCACCTACTGTGAGCCAGACCCTGAGCTGGACACTTTATTTATATCTTGTTTATTCCTCCTCATGACCCAGCAAGGTAGACATTATTATACCTATCTTGCAGAGGAGGAAGCTGAAGAGGTTAGGTCACTTTTCTCAAACAGAGAGCTAGTAAGTGGTTAAGCCAGGTCATGAATCCAAGTTGATCTGCTATCTTCTCTCTCAGTGCTGCCTTGAAGGACGAGGGGTATCTGCTGCTCAGGCCTCAGGAATGGACACACAGGCAATGTTTGGTAATCTCAAGCCTGAAGTACGAACAATTTATTTAAATTTGCCCCAAATTCCTGACTTCTCATTGGATGTCCTAGAAGTTGAACCTAAAGTGAGGTCTTCGCTAGCCATGACCCTCAAAAATCCTTGTCCATTAGGCTCAGTCATTTGTGATGTCAGAACTGGAAACAAACTTAAAAGTTCTCTGGTCCAACATGGCCCTTTTACAGATGATAAAACTGAGACCCAGAGGGGGGAAAAATAACTTGCCAACAGTATCAGGGCTATTTCCTGGCAAAACTAACATATTGCTTTGGTTCTCCAGGCTTCAGGCCCATGAGGACCTCCTGGACTAAGAGCCAGTCTCACTGCCACCTGTCAGAGCCTTCTTCAAGGGAGTAAAGAGACGGGCAGGACTCACCTCGCTTCGTGCTGCCAGGGATAGAGCTATCCTTTCTCCCCACTCCATTCCCACCTCGCTGGGCGAGCCTGCAGTTTTTCCAAGGCAGGGCCAGCCTGTCCTGTGCTGGAAGATGTATTAATCAATTTGATGAGGATGTTAAAGCTTTCTCTTTGCAACTAATTATGGCCTGATTTATAGGCCTGGCCTTGGTTTGATAGAGCTCTCCTCATGACAGGGATGAATGTGGTACTGGCATGGACCCCTTCATCTCTTCCATTTCTCTCTCTTCCTCCCTCCTCCCTCCCTCCCACGGCTCTTGCCTCCTGCCTCTGCTCTTGGTTCCCACAGGAACACCCTAATGACATGTTGACAAGCTAGTGAAGCATGGCTCCCTCTCTGTTGCATCTGCCTCTGGCACCACCATTCCTCCTGTGTTCTCTGACATGGGCAGATGGGTGCTGTGCTAGAGGAAGCTCTGTACACCCTTTCCTTCTGGAAACAAGAAACAATAAAAATATTTTGGGTTGACGCAGCATCTTCTTTCCCAAACATTTCAAGAGCTTGTTGAAATAAACTTCATCCCTGATGGAACTTCCAGGTAAGATTTCAGGTAAGGTTTATTCTGGTTATTTTACAAATGAGAGCACTGAGACAGAGAGGTGAACTTGTCTGTGATTTTACACACAGTAGGACAATAAAGATGAGAATAAATTGGTGCCATGGTGTCCAGCTCCAAGATCCTCCCATTGCTGGGGTCTTTGGGTCACCTTACTGTTGCTAGGAACCCTTTCCTCATACCTGCACAGCTTGACAGAAGGAGAGCCCTCATATATGCACTGCTTTTTTGTTTTGTTTTGTTTTGTTTTTTGGAGATAGGGTCACACTCGGTCACCCAGGCTGGAGTTCAGTGGCGTGATCTTGACTCACTGCAGCCTCCACTTCCTGGGTTCAAGCAATTCTCTGCGCTCCCAAGTAGCTGGGATTACAGGCACCCACCACCATGCCCAGTTAATTTTTTTTTTTTTTTTTTTTTACTACAAACAGGGTTTCGCCATGTTGACCAGGCTGGTTTCAAACTCTTAACCTCAAGTGATCCGCCTGCCTCGGTCTCCCAAAGTGCTGGGATTACAGGCGTGAGCCACCATGTCCGGCTGCATTGGTTTCTTAACAGTAAGCATAAGGACCTTTGTGGCCACCATATGCAAATAGGGATATGAAATAAGATATAAATCATCACTCTGCACAAAGAGTATGTATGCACATGCATGTGAGCACACACAGGCCAGTTTCCAGAAGTCTGTATGTCACACAGCGTATAGATAAGGAACAACCCCAAATTACCACCCTCCTTAGTCCTAAAGGCCATTATGAAGTCACCTTCCCCAGACTCAGCAAGGTTCAATGGGCAGCTCCCCTGTGTGGGTATATTTCCTAGCAGTGTGCTGACAGCCACTTCCCAGTAGGGCTAATGGAGAGAAATAGTGGCTTGGCAGCCCTACAATTGTTCGTACTCAGACTTGAAATTCATTGTGTAATATTTTTGAAGTACATTTGTCTCTGCAAGGTGCTAACCTGAACCTAACCAAAGTGCAAACTCTAGACCTAGCCCGAACATGAACCTGAACCTGAACCTGAGCCTTAGCCTTACTCCTAACTCTAAATCTAAATCGTTTCCAAACCCTAACTCTAATCCTAATCTAAACTTGAACCCAACTCAAAATGTAAACATAACCTGATCCCAAATCCTAATCCTAACTCTAAAAACAATCTTAACATTAACCCAAATCCTTATTTTAACTCAGTCAGAGGTGATTACCCCTCTTCTTCTCAGGGAATATTTGGCAATGACTAGAGATATTTTGGGGTCCTACAATGCAGAGAGAGGGGAAATACTAGAATCTAATGTGTAGGCTGATCTGAGTGTAGTGGTGTTTAGAACTAATTGATCACAACCGGTTACAGATTTCTTTGTTCCTTCTCCACTCCCACTGCTTCACTTGACTAGCCTCAAAAAAAAAAAAAAAAAAAAAAAAAAAAGAAAAGAAAAGAAGAATCTAATGGGTAGAGGCCACGAATACTGCTAAACATTCTAAAATGTTGAGGATACACAGAACACCACCCTCAAAACAGAATTATTCAGCTCTAAATGTCCATATTGTCAACTTTAGAAACGCTGTCTCAACTTTAACCCTAATTCTAAAATAAACTAATACTATCAACCTTAACTTTAAGAATAAACCTGGCCCGGCATGGTGGTTCATGCCTGTAATCCCAGCACTTTGGGAGGCCGAGGCAGGCAGATCACCTGAGGTCGGGAGTTCGCGACCAGCCTGACCAACATGGAGAAATCCCGTCTCTACTAAACATACAAAATTAGCCAGGTGTGGTGGCGCATGCCTGTAATCCCAGCTACTTGGGGGGCTGAGGCAGGAGAACTGCTTGAACCCAGGAGGCAGAGGTAGCAGTGAGCCGAGATCGTGCCATTGCACTCCAGCCTGGGTAATGAGAGAGAAACTCTGTCTAAAAAAAAAAAAAAAAAAAAAAGAATAACCCTAAGGAGGCCAGGCGCAGTGGCTCATGCCTGTAATCCCAGCACTTTAGAAGGCCAAGGGGAGTGGATCACCTGTGGTCAAGGGTTTGAGACCAGCCTGGGCAACATGGCGAAAACTGTCTCTACTAAAAATACAAAAATTAGCCAGGCGTGGTGGCACACACCTGTAATCCCAGCTACTCAGGAGCTGAAGCATGAGAATCACTTGAAAACTGGGAGGCAGAGGTTGTAGTGAGCTGAGATCGTGCCATTGCACTCCAGCCTGGGCGACAGAGTGAGACTCTGTCTCTAAATAAATAAATAAATAAACAAACTTAAGGCTAGGCACAGTGGCTCACACCTGTAATCCTAGCACTTTGGGAAGCCAAGGTGGACAGATCACTTGAGGCCAAGAGTTCGAGACCAGCCTGGGCAACATAGTGAAACCTCATCTCTACAAAAAATACAAAAATTGGCCTGGCATGGTGATGTGCACCCATAGTCCCAGCTACCTGTGAGACTGAAGTGGGAGAATTGTTTGAGCTGGGAAGGTCAAGGCTGCAGTGAGCTGAGATCACATCATTGCACTCCAGCCTGGGTGACAGAGCAAGACCCTGTCTCAAAAATTTAAAAAATGAAAACAAAAATAAGCTTGGCATGGTGGCATTCACCTGTAGTTCTAGCTACTCAGAAGGCTGAGCAGGGAAGATTGCTTGAGCTGAGGAGGCAGAAGTCGCCGTGAGCCATGACCATGCCACTGCGGTCTAGCCTGGACAACAGAGCAAAACCTTGTCTCAATAAATGAATGAATGAATGAGTAAATAAATAAATAGACCTAATTTCTCATTCCTAACTCTAAACTAGCCCTAACCTAAACCTGAATCCCAATTTGAAATCTAAACCTAGCTGGAACCCAACCCTAACCCTAATCTTAACATAGACAATGATTATAAATGAAACCTAATCTAAATCCAACCCTAACAACATCCAGATGACCAAGTGTTGTTAAGATGAGAAGAGGGAACCCAGAACCTTGTTCCATTGCAATTTCCCTTGGTTTTTCTTCACAGTGGACATGAGATTGTTCAGATCCTTCTGGAGTGTATAGGTCTTCTTTCTCCCCAACCTCCATTATGCGTATATTACTGCTTGTCAGCTCCGTCTGCCCAGAAGAGAAGATATAAAAGGAGATGAAATTCAGACTTGGCTTAGCAGATAGCTGCTTACCAGTTTATCTCAGAGGACACTGATGAAGGAGGATGATTTAAAATATGTTACAATATTATTTTTTCAATTAAGAAAAAGTTCAAATCTGCCCTCCCACATGATTTTTAATTTTTTTTAGTGGTGAGGTCTTGCTATGTTGTCCAGCCTGGAGTGCAGTTGCTATTCACAGGTGTCATCATAGTGCACTGCAGTCTTGAACCCCTGGGTTCAAGCGGCCTCTTGCTGCAGCTTCCCAAGTAGCTGAGACTAAAGGTGTGTGGTACCATGTCCGGCCCATTTGATTTTCAATATATCTCAAAGGCCAATGCATCAGGCAGTATTATCCTCACCTGAAAAATAAGACACTGAAGCACAGATACATTAAAGGCTTTGCCCAAGACCACACAGCAAGGTAGCAGGAGAGCCTAGCCAGAGAGCTTGATTCGTAGTCTATCTTCCACTCTTTTACCACGCTTACGATCCCAATTACTATTATCTCTCGTATCCCCCAAGTGCAGTTATCCAAGAATTCTCAAATTTTTAAAAAAATTTAAAATGACATCAGGGCTGTGTCCAGGGTTTGAGAAGGGGAAGCAAAGCCAGTGACAAAAGCGGAATAAGGAGCATTAATCCATATACCCAAGTGCTCAATGACAAATACTTTTTGAAGCTCCAGTTCTTGAATGAGTGGGAGGTGGAGAGAGATGACCAGGCAGTCAAGACCAGGTGAAAACCCTGGAGGATGGAACCAAGTGTCAGGCTGAAGTGCTGACAGCGGACGATAAGAGAAACCAGTCTAGAGCCTCAGGAAGAACCTAAGCTCAGTCCTGTTTTCCCTGCATCTTTCCTTATAGAAGGTCAGTGCCACCTTTTTTGGGCAAAAACATTTCCAGGATGTTTCTTACTTACATGGAAGCTGGAGCTCTACATTCACAACCCTGTGAGCATTACAGTGGCCAGTGACAAAGCAGGGTTTGCTCAGATGGGCATTTAAAAAGAGCAGTGGGCTGGGCTGTGGTGCCTCAGCCTGTAATCCCAGCACTTTGGGAGATCGAGGTGGGCGAATCACTGGAGGTTGAGAGTTCCAGACCAGCCTAGGCAACATGGCAAAACCTCATCTCTACTAAAAATACAAAAAAATTAGCTGAGCATGGTGGCGTGTGCCTGTAATCCCAGCTACTCAGGAGGCTGAGTCACGAGGATCGCTTGAGCCCAGGAGGTGGAGGTTGCAGTGAGTGGAGATCGTGCCACTGCACTCCAGCCTGGGCAACAGTGAGACTCTGTCTCAAAACCAAAACAAAACAAAACAGTGGTGAACAGAGAGCGGGAGGGATGAGTAGAAACCCAGCACAAAAAGGATGTGTATGAGGTAGGGCTGGTTGGGAAGTCATAGGGGTAGTGAACCTTGGAGCCCTATAATGTTGGGCAAACCAGATATTTAGAGATAAACTGTAGAGAAAAAAACCCTGGACTGGGGTCAGAACATGTCTATGTGAATCTCCTCTTTGATGCAGATTTTGAACAAATCACTTCCCACAATTTCTGCATCTGGAAAATAGGAGGGTTGAGACAGAACTCAAATTCTGTCTCAACTTTGATATTCTAAAATTCTTGATGTCCCCAATCAAAACCACCCTGTGCACATCTTTTTCTAATTCTGTCCTCCCTCTGCACATCTGAACCAGCCTGGCCCTCCCCCGGGGGCACTTAAGTTTTTATTCCATTGGATTTGCATTCTGGTGGGAGAAGTCCCTGGTTTCTCCAATTAGACACGAACTTTGAAAAGATGATGGCAGTCTGGAACTCGTAACTCTTGGAGCCTCCACTTAGTGTTTTGCTGGCCAACAAGACTCCAAGAGGTCCTCAGGCAGGTATGTCTGACCTGTCACATGACCTTCCCTGTGTTCTGGAAGCTGCCCCTTCCCTGCCCTTCTCTGCCCTGTCCGCAGGCCCCGGGGATGCTGGGCCAGGAGCTGGGAAGCTGGGAGTTCTCCACAACGGCACACTCATCCCGCTGGAATGGGAGGCCCATCCCTCTGAGGAGCTGATGTTTCTCGATGAGGAGCCTAGCTGTGCCGAAGATGAAGAGCTGTCTTCGCGGTGGAATGAATTCCCTCAGACCCAAAGCAGCTGCTCCTCGAAGTCTCTGAAAACAAAAATCCTCATGAATAAATATTAGGGAAGAAATGAGGTTTCCCGAGAACAAAAGCAGATTTGAGGAAGTTCTCTAGGAGAGGTTGGGATCTTTCATCTCATGAAATAAGTAACCTGTGTATCACCCAGACTCTGCTTGCCAATTCCCCTCCTGTTCCACTGATCCGCAGCCACATCCTGCTCCTCCCTCACATGGAAACAGGCAGCACCTAGGCCATCATCTGCTCAGACTTTCCTTCAGAGGAAAAGAGAAACCACAAAGAGCTGCCGCGTGGGCCCTCCTGCCAGATTCCGGATTCCAGCTCAGACCACGGATCTCGATGACTTCATTGGTATCTGAGCTGGAACTCTCTTCTCCAGGGACAGAGAGGCTGCCAGCATCCCTGCAGAGCCCCTGAAAAAAGAGGAGGCTGCATGGTGGGTTCACACCTGGGCCAGTACAAAAAGGGCCTGCTTGGAGAGATGCACCAAGATCTCCACCTGAGGGCTGAGTCCCGGCCCAGGGCTTGCTTCACTAGTTGGCAGCTTGGGGTGAGTCCCTCTCCCCACCTCCACCCTGCCCCTTCAAAAAACCCATTGCTCATTGAATCAAAAGACATTCCTAAGTGAGAGTCTCATTCCCTTTCATCCGGATCCAAATGGAAATGCAAATACCGTGGGAGAGAATGTGCCTCTGTGGGAATGAATTTATCAGACCCTGTCCACAGCAGTTTTGCTGAAAGAGAAATTTAATTTTTCTGAGAGAGCCTGGTGAGGGAATGGAGTTAAGGGGCCAAATGGTTCAAAACTCCTACAAGGTTAGCGCTGGAGGGGAAGCTTCAGTGATCATGAGCCAGACCCCTCCTGTTGCAGATGAGGAAACCAAAGCCCAGAGAGGAGCATCTTTCACAGCATCATACAGCAAGTTAGTATGGCTTAGGATGCTAGAACTCAAGTGTCACGACTCTTAGCCAGGTGCCAGTTGCAGAAAATGAAAGTCCAAGGCCTGAAAGATAAACTTGGCCTCCTTCAAAATTTGATGGGGGCTCGCACTTTCTGCCTTCAGAATATTTGTTTCCATCCTGAGTGAATCTCTGTTCTTGGCTGTGAGCAGTTGCAGAGGTCACTTGAGTGGACAAAAAAGGAATGTGAGTGAGAAGGGAGATGGGGTGAAGATCTTCCTGAACAAAGACTTAGCGAGGACAAGTCTGAATCTCTAACTCCATCAGACTCAGTGAACGGTGTTAAATCTTGACTCAGGGGATATTGGCTTTTGCCTCTCTTTGTAGCCACAGTTGCCCAAAGAGAACTAGTAATGCTGTTATCTTCGGATGCAAAGGGTAACACATTAGTAAATTATTCCTTGCTTATACTTCTAACATCACATTCCCCTTATCTTATAGTTGTTCTGTGATGAAAGAAACTAATGGGATCTTAGAATCAGACTTGGGTAACATGGCTTAAACTTTAAAAAAAAAAATTAATGGTGGTAAAATATGCACAACATAAAATTCACCATCTTTATGATTTTTAAGTGTACAGTTCAGCAGTGTTAAGCATATTTACGTTATACTGCAATCAGTCTCCATACCTTTTTTCGTCTTGAACAACTGAAGCTGTACCCATTAAACAATGGTTCCTCATTCTCCATTCCCTTTCAGTCCCTGACAACCACCATTCTACTTTCCATCACTGTGAATTTGACTACTCATGAGTGGAACCACACAGTATTTGTCCTTTTGTGAATCACTTATTTCACTTAGCATAACGTCCTCAAGATTCATTCATGTTGTAGCATATGTCAAAATTTCTTTCCTTTTCAAGGCTGAATAATATTCCATTGTATGGATATACCACATTTTGTTACCTATTTATCCACAGATGGACACTTGGGTTGCTTCCACTTTTTGGTCATTGTGAATAATGCTGCTATGAACATGCAGGTACAGATATCTTTCTGAGACCCTGACTTCCTCAATTCTTTTGGATATATATTCAGAAGTAGAACTGATGGATCCTATGGTAGTTCTATTATCAATTTTTGGAAGAATAACCATAATGTTGGCTGAAACTGATTGGGCTTTTATTTTCCTCATCTATAAAATAGACTTGAGGTTATTGTGAGTATTAAAGAAATCATGTGCATAAAGCCCTTGTCTCAATGCCTGGTACATGGTTGAAATTTAAGAACTGGTTGTTTCCTATGAACTCTTGAAGAGGGAGACTGTTTCATTTTGGTATCTAAGCATTTAGCATGGCGCCAGACATATAGGAGGAGTTCAATATATGACTGTTAGTGAATGAATGAATAATGAACAAACATATCCTTGTAACATTGAAGTATGGCGGGCACAGTGGCTCACACCTGTAATCCCAGTACTTTGGGAGGCCAAGGCAGGTGGATCACCTAAGGTCAGGAGTTGAGGCCTGGCCAACATGGTGAAACCTGTCTCTACTAAAAATACAAAAATTAGCCGGGCGTGGTGGCAGGTGCCTGTAATCCCAGCTACTCGGAAAGCTGAGGTAGGAGAATCACTTGAACCTGGGAGGCAGAGGTTATAGTGAGCCGAGATCGTGCCATTGCACTCCAGTCTGGGAGACAAGAGCAAGACTCCATCTCAAACAAAAACAAAAACAAAACAAAACAAAACCTATGAAGTACATAGAATAATTCCTGCACATTGTGGGTGTTTAATAAATGTCAAATGAATGCATGTGATAATCCTATATAAGGCCTATTTCTTCTGCATCCTACTTCATGAGAAAAGGAATTTGCTCATGTCCCTAAAGTTCCTGAAGGACAATTCAGAATCAAGTATTGACCTACTCCCAACTTTCCAGGGATCCTCCTTTTCCATCATTCATGGCAAATTCCACTCTGCAAGGGATACAAAGAAGGAAGATCTCCATATGAGAGTAACCGAGCACTTCAGTCTGCACTGGGCTTGCTAAGCTTTCTCTCTTTCTGCCATGTTCACAGAACACTTGCTGTGAGCTCCAAAGCATGTTGAAGAGCAGGGCTGTCCATGTTAAATCCTGTTAGTCTATGCAACTGAGAGAATTCCAATCACCTGACCCAGGTCTGACCGCAGTTACCCGTCTCAAGTCTCAGCAGAATCTCCAGTGTTGGGCTGCCTTCTTCACTCCAGGAGGCATGCCTGTTCTTACAATGAAGCTCAAGTCTTTTTTTTTTTTTCATTTCCCACAAGTTTGGCTTCTACTTTTCTAAGCGCTGTTCATAATATACCCTGTGTTGTAAGTACTCAGCTGTCTAGCATCTCTTTATACTACTTTTATTCTTCTGGAATATCCTTCTTTCCCACCCACAAGTATATTGGCCAAAACTTGCCCACTGTGGTAAATGGAAACAGGACTGAGGGGAAGGAAAACTCTTTCCCAGGCGCATGGAGTGGGAACTCATTTAGGGCATCCTTAGTGCCATACCTAGAACCTGGAATACAGTAGGAACTCAATTAATACATGTTAAATGGATAAATATTGGTTAAGTGCATCATGTTTCTATACAATTCTCTTTAGACTGTAAACTCCTCAAGCACAAAGTTAAGAACTGTGTCTCTCTCATTAGACAAGATGCCTCCTAGCCCAGATTATACAGGAGCATTGTGAAGGCAAGCCCATGCCACCTCCACATTCTGTGAGCTCCCAAAACTCCATCAAGGACCTTGCTTAATGATGACTTAGACCAGGGTTTCTCAACCTCAGCATTATTGACATTCTGGGCCAGATCATTCTCTGATGTGGGGAGCTGACTTGTGCATTGTAAGATGTTCAGGGACATCCCTGGTCTCTACCCACTAGATGCCCATAGCAACCCCCTCCCAGTTGTGACAACCAAAAATGCCTCCAGATGACAACAGATGTCCCCTGTGTTTGGGTGAATGAAGAGGCACAAAATCACTCCCAGTTGAGAACTACTGACTTAGACTGAAGCAAAACAAGAAGGGATTTCTCTACTTTTTATTGCCTGTGGGAATGGAAAATATTTTTCTAGCAGAGAAGTTGAATATTTATTAGATTAAGAATTGGGCTGGGTGTGGTGGCTCACACCTATAATCCCAGCACTTTGGGAGGCCAAGGTGGGTGGATCACTTGAGGTCAGGAGTTTGAGACCAACCTGGGCAATATGATGAAACTCCGTCTCTACTAAAAATACAAAAAAATTAGCCAGGCATGGTGGCGTGTACCTGTAATCCCAGCTACTCGGGAGGTTGAGGCAGAAGAATCACTTGAACCAGGAGGCAGAGGCTGCAGTGAGCCAAGATCGTGCCACTGCACTGCAGCCCGGGTGACAGAGCGAGACTCCATCTGGAAAAGAAAAAAAAAAAAAAAAGAATTGATGAAAAATGTACTTCTAACTCCCAGGGGTTCTCAAAATTGAACCCGGGAGGACTCCAGGTGAGAAAATCCTTGCCAGGGACAAAATGCCCTTGTCTAACCACTGGAGTGCAGAACAGAGTGACAGAAGAGGGAAGCGCTGGGGGTAAGGGCATGCCCCATCAGAAGTTACTGGAAACAGCAATTACTTTCCATTCCTTGGGACATGCTAGGGCTCTGAACCTGGGTTCAAATACATAAAGGCCACTATGGTTGGAGCCTACCTGCCTACTGAAATTGGAGTTTCAGAGACTGAGTGACCTTTCTGATATTGCACAGCACATCAGAGACAAAACCAGCACTTGAACTCCCTTTGAGATAGACATCAGAAAGACAAGGGGATGTGGTGCACCCCCAGCTATCCAGCACCTTTTCTTTTTTCTCTGCCAATCCAGTGACCCCTCTGATTGTAGGATCACAGACCAGAGAGACAGGCAAAATGTATCTGTGGGTGATCTTTACTTGGGGGTGGGGTTGGGTAGGGGACAGAGCTGCTCACAACAGCAGGCCATTTCCCAAGATGCTCAGGGTTGCTGGCTTCTGCTCTCACTGTCTCACTTTCTGGTTGCTGCGTGGAGATAAGCTATCGACTTCTGCACAGGATCAACCGAGGAAGTCAGGAGGGTGGGGAGGCCCTGTCGACTGGCAGGAAAGGGCTGGCAGCAAAAAAAAAAAAAAAAAAAGCATCCTGGGGACAAAACTGCTGACTGGACTGCTAAGAAACAGGGGGGAAGAAAAAGGAAAATCAATGTGCAAGGGGAGAACATTGGAAAGGCAGAAAGACCCACAAAACCTAAAGAGACTCAGCAAAGCAGAAATCAGGGGAGTTTTCCCCTTTCTATTAAAAATGTATTTTCTCGGCTGGGTGCAGTGGCTCACACCTGTAATCCCAGCACTTTGAGAGGCCAAGGCGGGCGGATCACCTGAGGTCAGGCGTTTGAGACCAGCCTGGACAACATAGTGAAACCCCCTTTCTACTAAAAATACCAAAAATTAGCTGGGCATAGTGGCAGGCTCCTATAATCCCAGCTACTCAGGAGTCTGAGACAGGAGAATCGCTTGAACCCGAGAGGCAGAGGTTGCAGTGAGTTGAGATCACACCACTGCACTCCAGCTTGGGCAACAAGAGCGAAACTCCGTCTCAAAAAAAAAAAAAAAAAAAGTATTTTCTCATCTACCTGTAGGCATGTCATTTTAAAACACGCTTTTCTTCTGCCTTGGCCTTCAAAGAGTGAATGCAAACCAAATATTCTTAAAATGCATTTGTGATCCAATAAACAAAGGATCAAGTCTTCAAGAGTGATTTACTATGTGACTTCTGGAAAGTCACTCAACTGTACTGAGGTTTCATGCCTCCCTTTTATTTAAAAGAAAAAAAATGCAGAGATTACCCCAGCCGGCTATAAGAAGAGCCCTCATTGTCTAACTCACTAGAAGTGCTAAAGAGCTGTTCTTTCATCTGGAACTACCTAGGGAGAGATTTTCTTACCATGAGCTTTTACATCCTCATTCATTTGAATTGGTGCTCTGGGAGCCAGGCAGGGAACAGGTATTTTTATCTTACTTTAGTGGATAAGCAGTAGTGTAACTAGTGAAAAAAAAAAAAAAAAAAGCAAAACAAAACAAAAAAACCTCTCTTTTGTTACACTCTGATGTATACTATAGAAAAGGCCCTGCCTTTCTCCTTGGGATAGAATTCAGAGACTAGGCTGAGTAGACTAGATTTGGGCGGGCAAATCCTGCTCTTTGGAGAGGGAAGGGACACATAGACTAGCAGGGAGGCTGCTGGTGTCATGGAAAAGCTCAAACCCAGAGCCTCTCGCCTGAACCCAGCTACCCAAGTCCCTCGCAGTTATGTGGGTTCACAGCCTTGGTTGCTCTGGTTTGGTTTCAATGCTGGAACTGAAGCAGGACTGCATTCCATAACTCTCTGATAGAGCAAGTCAGGGGTGAGTGCGGAAGTAAAATCAGGATTAAGAATTCCCAGCCTGGGCTCTTAATGAGCAGGGAGAGTTATTTCCTCTTCTGTCCTTTCTTATGTGCTCACTTCCAGTTTCTCTTTCCACAAGGTCTCCTCTTCATTCCTATTCAACTTGTAGGTGGCAGTCCCTTTTTTATTTATACTCTTCCAAACCACATCCTCCAGGAGGCTACTCAGGTTACACCTGCCATTGAGGATTCCTTCTTTACTTTGTTATTAGATCTCTAAATTTGTCTGTAAGAACAAGACCCTGCACACCCAAAAAGACAGCAATAAATTAGGGGTGAGTTATATGCCTAGTGTAATTTATATGCTAGCATGTAAGTTAATACCATGTGGATGAAATCTAGATCTGCCCCTGTTGATGCAACCCCTTGGGCTCTGAAATTCTCATTTTCAGGAAACCGGTTTCTGCAGAGTTGCAGGGACTATGATTCCATCAGGCACAGGACTAAGAGTCCCATGGTTGTTAGAATAACTGGATGCTTTTGCTGTGTCAAATCCAGCCCTCACCCTAAGCCCTAAGCTCTACCTCCTCAAGGACAAAGACTAAGTTAGAGAGGGAGACCCAGTGGATGATGGCTTCATTCAGAACCACTCTGGGGCATCGAAGTCGGATTGCTTCTGAAGCATCTGCCTCTGCTTTTGTCACAGGATAAACCCCAATTTTGGAACCCCAAATTTGGGAAATTGGGGTTCACGTGGGTTCTTAACTTCATGCAGGAAGGACTTCAAGAGTGAGCCAATACAGTGAAGTGGAAGAAAGTTCATTAAGAAAGTAAAAGAAGCCGGGCGTGGTGGCTCAAGCCTGTAATCCCAGCACTTTGGGAGGCCGAGGCGGGTGGATCACGAGGTCAGGAGATCGAGACCATCCTGGCTAACATGGTGAAACCCCGTCTCTACTAAAAATACAAAAAAACTAGCCGGGCGTGGTGGCGGGCGCCTGTAGTCCCAGCTACTCGGAGGCTGAGGCAGGAGAATGGCGTGAACCTGGGAGGCGGAGCTTGCAGTGAGCCGAGATCGCACCACTGCACTCCAGCCTGGGTGACACAGCGCGAGACTCCGTCTCAAAAAAAAAAAAAAAAAGAAAGTAAAAGAATAGGCCAGGTGTGGTGGCTCATGCCTGTAATCCCAGCACTTTGGGAGACCGAGGCAGGCCGATGGATCACTTGAAGTCAGGAGTTCTAGACCAGCCTGGCCAACATGGTGAAATCCCATCTTTACTAGAAGTACAAAAATTAGCTGGGTGTGGTGGTGGGTGTCTGTAATCACAGCTACTTGGGAGGCTGAGGCAGGAGAATTGCTTGAACTCAGAAGGCGGAGGTTGCAGTGAGCCCAGATCACGCCACTGCACTCTAGCCTGGGCAACACAGCAAGACTCTGTCTCAAAAAAAAAAAAAAAAAAAAAAGTAAAGGAATAAAAAGGTGGCTACTCCATAGGCAGAGCAGCTCCAAGTGCTGCTGGTTGGCTATTTTTATGGTTATTTATTGGTCATATGAATTTTCCAGGAAAGAGGTGGGGGAATTCCCGGAAGCGAGCGTTCCTTCCTCTTTCAGACAATATAGAGTAATTTCCGGACGTTGTCATAGTGTTTGTAAACTGTTATGGCACTAGTAGAGTGTTTTTTAGTATGCTAATATATTATAATTAATGTACAATGAGCAGTGAGGATAATTGGAGTTCACTTTTGTTACCATCTTGGTTTTGGTAGGTTTTGGCCAGCTTTTTTACACCTCATTTTATCAGATGGGTCTTTGTGACCTGTACCTTGCAAAATAAGTCCTGCCCAACTCCTGTCTCACTTTGAAGTCCAGGTTAGAAGAATCTCTAAAGACGGGATGCCTCCCATATGTCAAAGAGGAAGGGATGTTCCAAGTTCAGGGCCAGGAACAGAAATAGAGAAAGGAAGGACCATCAAACAGGAGGAACCTTTCCTCTCTCCTTGGGAGGACACAAAATCACCAGGGAACAAAAAGGATGTCCTCCTTTCTCTACCCTAAGAGATTCCTAACCACCAACCCCCATCCCCCCAGTCCCACCCCTCACCCCCACTGCTTTTCCTGATCTGGCAAAGAGAGAGTTCCCTTGCCCTTGCAGTAGACCCTTGGGCCAGGCTAGACCAGCTGACCACACCCCAAGGAATCCCAGGACTGGGAAAGAGTGGGAGCGTCCAGGCCAAGGGTCCTCTCCAGCCCCACCCCCTACCGCAGCTGGAGGAATGCCGCAGGTGCAGTTTCCCAGCAGGATGGAGATAGTGCCTCTGTTCTTGACCGAAATTGTTTTCAGGACTGTACCTGCGTGGGATAGTGAGAGGGAGAGGGGAGAAGGGACGAAGGGGCGCCCGGAGAGGCGCGCGGGAATGCGGGAGCCGCGGGCGCAGAGGCCGCCGCTAGGGTGCAGCTGTGGGCCGACGCGGGAGCCAGGCCTAGGGTGGAGCCGCGCCGGAGCCGGGCCGGCAGAGCTGGCGAGGAGGTTCGGGTGTTGTGTTTCCACTGTAACTATAATTAGGCGGATTCAATGTTTATTTAGGCTGAGAGCTGTAAGATAAATGACAGCTTCGAAGATGCTTTTCAGCACTTCATAAATCACCCATCCGCCCGGGCAGTTTGCTGCTGCCACGTCTCGGTTCTCCCTCCGCGCGCTCCCTGTCCCCCCACTCACCTCGGAAGAGGGCACACCCGGGGACGACTCCGGGAGCTGTCACCACAAAGGGCAGGAGGGCAAAGGGGAAATGGTGTCTGTGCTTCCCAGAGCTCGCAGCGCCCCGGAAGGGTACGGGGCAGCCGCCAGGAAAGCTGTCAGGAGACGCTTCCTCCCAAGGTGGTCCCGGCAGCCAAGTGGGGCTCGGTTGACGGGCAGACTTGCCCTCCTCTGGGAGAATATGGTCTCTAATCGGCACTAATTCAAGATCTCTTCCCTATGCCCTGATGACACATCTGGAGATTTACAGGAGACATTTGAGAAATATTTATAGTATGGGGACCGTTCTTTACCCTCCTGTGACTGTCTGCGCCTCTCTTGGGGGCTCAGGGTGGAAGGGCCCATGCCCTTTCCCATGGGAGAGTGCATTCTTGGAGAGGGTTGTGGACAGTAGGCCTGTCTCCCAATGGGAGTTTGGAACTCTTATGTCATTAGAAAGGGCAAAGACCTGGATGGCAAGCCACCCTGGCTAGATAGGCCTGGGTCTGATCAGTTCCCTTCGCAGGAAAAAGGAGCTGGGTGTGGGGAGTCCAGCGCTGGGCTTATCAGGCTTTGACTAGAAGCATCTAAACAGACCCAATGCAGAGGTGATTAACCCTACAGGGACCTGAATATGGTCCCCGGACCAGCGCCTTCCCTCACAGAGGTTTTGAATCAGAGTGGGCACCGCAGGGGCTCATGTCAGACATCAGGGCCAGTGCCATGGACCCTTCTCCCAGTTTAGAAACTGGGAGAAGGAAATTAGTCTTGTGTAAAAGGAAACTGGATTTGGGGAAATTAGTCTTGTGTAAAAATAATAAGTTAGCCTCTTTAGTAGAGACGGGGTTTCACCATGTTTGCCAGGCTGGTCTTGAACTCCTGACCTTGTGATCCACCCGCCTTGGCCTCCCAAAGTGCTGGGATTACAGGCGTGAGCCACTCACACCCGATTAGCTGGGCATGGTGGCATGCACCTGTAATCTCAGCTACCCGGGAGGCTGAGGCAGGTGAATCGCTCGAACCCGGGAGGCAGATGTTGCAGTGAGCCGTGATTGCGCCATTGCACTCCAGCCTGGGCCACAGGGCAAGACTCCATCTCAAAACAAAACAAAACAAAAAACAAACAAACAAAAACAAGTTAGCCTTCAGCAACCAATAAGCCTTATAATCTTCTTATGAGGCCCATGATGCCAGGTTAGGTCATTCATGGTTTGGGAAGGTCCAGCCAAACCACCAAGGAAACTGATTCCTGGCTTCAGACATCAAAGTACTGCTGAAATGGGGAGGGGCACCACACCACCACTGCTCTTTTCCCCATGCACAGACCTCCCCAAGGGCTCTGCATTACCCCCAGAGAGCAGAGCCATCTTCCCGCATCGAATGTGTGCATACTGATACGTCAGGCACCATGGCCCCTGGGTTCTATGGCTACGATCCTCACTGCCCATGCCATGCCTCTAGGCCAAAATGCACCCAGCAAAGGAGTACATAGGCCAAATTCTGGTTTCAGAGATTGGAAGATTATCTATTGACATTTGTATTTGGTAGGGCATGAAAGAGGTTGTTCTTTCTCCCACAAGGAAACCAAGCCGAGAGAACAGATGTAGTGGATCAAGTCTCCAATTCAGAGGCTCTGAGTCGTTCTGTTAGTGTTGGATAACCCTGGGAGCTGTGTCAGGGTTTCATTCATCTCTTCATTTATTCAGCACGTATGACACACCTTCTCTGTGCTAGGTGTTGAAAATACAATGATGAAAGACACAGTTTTGTTTTGTTTTGTTTTGTTTTGGGGTTGGGGGACAGAGTCTCGTTCTGTCGACCAGGCTGGAGTGCAGTGGGGCGATCTCGGCTCACTGCAAGCTCCGCCTCCTGGGTTCATGCCATTCTCCTGCCTCAGCCTCCCGCGTAGCTGGGACTACAGGCGCCCGCCACCACGCCCGGCTCTTTTGAAAGACACAGTTTCTTCAGCTTCTACTCTCATGTAAGAGATGGGAATAAAACAAATAATTACAAACAGCTATAGTGGAGATGTATACAAAATAGGATGGAGTCTGGTACCTACTTAGCAAGGGTGATTCCTCTGTCCGCAAGTGAGCCCAGTTCTCCATAGTGGGGCATTGCTGAAGTCTGAGTAATGCTGTTAAAAACGAAGAAAGAAACAAAAAAACAAAAATTATAGAGCCGTGGTTAAGAGTGTGGACTCTGCAGTGAGACATATTTGGGTTTGAATTCCAACCCTGCCATTTACTGATTTTGGGATCTTGGGCAAGTTGTTTAACTTCCTTGTACCTCTTCTGTAAAATGGGAGTAATAACTGTTGTTGTTGTTATTATTATGTTTATTTCATAGGGTTGTAGTGAAGATTAAATGAGAGGGCTGGGCATATTGGCTCATGCCTGTAATACCAGCACTTTGGGAGGCTGAGGTGGGTGGATCACCTGAGGTCAGGAGTTCGAGACCAACCCAGCCAACTTGGCGAAACCCTGTCTCTACTAAAAATACAAAATTTAGCCAGGCATAGTGGCAGGTGCCTGTAATGCCAGCTACTCAGGAGGCTGAGGCAGGAGAATCGCTTGAACCCGGGAGGTGGAGGTTGCAGTGAGCCGAGATGGTGCCATTGTACTTCAGCCTGGGCAACAAGAGCAAAACTCCATCTCAAAAAAAAAAAGATTAAGTGAGAGAATGTGTATAAACTCTTTCCTTTTGCACCATAAGTGTTCCATACTGTAAATGTTAGGAATAGAAATAAATGAAGGAAGGAAGGAAGGAAAAAGAGAGAGAGAAAGAGAAAGGAATGCCTCTGTGTATAGGAACTAGGAAAAAATGCTCAAGTCCCCTGAATAAGAGAGAAATAACTCTTACACAGCCACTGCCATCTTCTCCATGGTTTCTAAGCCTTTATTGTGAATTGGGAGGCCTTGACTCTAATCCCAGCTCTTCCATTAGCTGGTAATACACCCTTGCTCAGTCTCTGGAACTCCCACTCCTCATTTGTAAAAAGAAAGGGGCAAACTCCCTTCTACGGTATTTTCACTTTTAACATTGGATGGCTCTGTTCAAGAATGCACACAAATTTTGCAGGTGTGGATATGTTTATGGCATTGATTGTGATGAAGGCTTCACAAAGATACAACTAATCAAGTTGTACACATTAAATATGTTCAGCTTTTTGTGTGTCAATTATACCTTAATAAAGTGTTTTTTAAATGCACACAAATGTATAACAGGTATATTAATAATTTTACAAATCAACTAACAAAACGCATTGCTGCAACAGTTTTAAGTAATGTTCTGTCACTGATAAATGCCCTATGTGGTGCTCAAAATGATGACATATCAACTGTTCTCAGTCCTGTCAAATATCTTTGTGACACTATTAACAGCACAGCAACCATGCTGAGGCTGTAGCAATGTCAAGGTTGAAGAGATCAGATTTCCAAACCCAGGATTATTGGGAAAAGTTTTCTCCAAGCCCAAGATACTCACAAAAAGAACTTAGATCTATTTTCTTTCCAAAACGTGGATCTCTCTGATTAATTCGTCCTTGTCCACTCAACCTTCCATGTTCATTACATTTAGTCAACATATACTAAATATCTCCCACGTGCCAGACCCTGGCTAGACGCTTAGGATGAAAACAAATACTAGTATGATTCCTTCCCTTGAGCTGTGTATTGTCTTTTAAAGGGAGATATATGAAGACATATCAAATAAATGCAATAAAATGCTGTTAGTTTCGTGATAGAAGTCTGCATAGGGAACACTGGGGTGCCAAGGAAGAAGTGGTCAGTTCTCTCCCATGCCTACATGGTGGTCTGCACACTATTGGTGTCCCATATGTGTTGGATGAATGAATGAACCAGAAAATAGCTTGGAGTAGAAGATCTGAGTGGGAGGAATAGTAGGACAGGAAAGAAACCTATCTGCCCCCAACAATGCTATGAGACAAACAAACCAGCTGAATTAAAGGGAATAAGAATGGGGTTTTACATCCCTGCAAACAACCCCTGGAAACTGACATATCTAATAGATATACCCTGAAGCTGGTACTCTCTTATTTTATTTTAATTTTTTTTTAAGTTAAATAAATGAGTCAGGGTCTCACTATGCTACCCAGGTTGGTCTCAAACTCCTGGGCTCAAGTGATCTTCCTGTCTCAGCTTCCCAAAGTGCTTGGATTACAAGCATGAGCCACCACTCCCTGCCTAGTATGTCTCAGACGTAAGCCACCACTCCCAGCCTAGTACTCTCTTCCTTTCTGACCTAACTCTTAGAAAATCCCAAGGCTAGATTTCCTAGCCAAAACAAGTTGAGCAGGGTGAAGGCAAAGGGAGGGCTTTCTCCCACCCGTACCAGAAGATCTGAATCCCTGACTACCCAGATCATTACATAGAAGGAAAAAAGTCATTTATATTATATTATATTATATTATATTATACCATATTATATTATATTATCCCTGCCTATCCAGATCATTATATAGAAGGAAAAAAGTCCTTGTGCTGATTTCCAAAGAAGTTGGGCAAGGATGAACCAAGCCTCTCCAATCTTCATATGATCAAAAGCCACATTGTGTCTTGTTGCATGTAGGCGTCCCTCACTCAGCAGCTTAGGATCTGATGCACACAAAGGGAGGTAAAATTATAGACTTCTCTGTCTGATGGCTCACAGACTTCACCAGACACAAAGAGTGTTGGATGAGAGTATGTGTTTAAAGCAGCAAAACCAGCCCAACCCAGGTAGAAGAACCCTCAGATTGTGCCCACTCAGGGAGGGTAAGGATTGATAGCTTCCTCTGAGATACAGTGTATTCCTTTCATTTACATTTTGGCTTGAGATGCTAAAATGCAAGGAGGAGTGGATAGCTGTCAAATTTGCTAATGGGATCCATCATCGTAACCCAGATCTTCAGAAAACTTCTTGCAGCATAATAATTCAACTCTCCTCAGAACTTTGCTTCATTTCTGCCCTCTTGGGGAAGGCAGCAAAGAAAACTAGGCATTTCCCACTCAGCCCTGTGTCTGTTTGATGCACTGAGATCCCCTGCCTGGTTAACTTCAGGTTTTTCCCATCAACAATCTCAGAGAAAGCCCCAAACATTAGCGGATGTTAACTGGCAGTCCCAGTTATTGCCACCCAACAATCTCCTTCTGCTGACCCCTGGCTCCAAACTGGGTTCAGTCAACGTGCTTGACTTTTCCCACATTCCATGCTTCCAGTCAAAGAAAATGCAGCAGAGCCTGTTTTCTAGTGTAAGCATGTAAATTCCACACTCATCAACTTCAGGCTTTTGCGGCTCCTGGCTTGAGTCCTGCTCGGGATACAGAGAGAAACAGACAATATAATTTGTTTTGAAAATCTGTCCTTTGAGTTAAAAAGATAGTGTCACTAATTCTTGTCTGGAGGACCTGTAATTTGAATGTTTCTCCAGGACTAGAGAGAGAAGTCATGAAGACCCAGAACACTTCTTTACCAGTGTGCCTTGGTAATCAGACTGAGAGCTTTTGCTAATGCTAGGTAATTCTATTTGGCTCAACAAACATTTGTTGAGTGCCTACCAAATGCCAGGCACTGTGACAGGTGCTGGCAATTATTGCTAACAACCTGTGCTTGTGTAGTATTTGGCCAGGGTTAGAGATGCTGTTAGGTGGCTGGGGAAAAAAAAAAGGACTGAAGGGAGAACTGAACTCATCACATCATAGCTTATGCTCTTTCAGAAAGCTTCTTACACTACTTCAGGTGAGAAACGCAATCAGCCGCACAAAGTCGTCATGTCTCAGGATAACACATTCGCATCGAGTCAGCTACTTTGTCTCCACTTCTGAATCATGGCATAGTAGGCAGAGGTTGGCATCTGGAGTCAAAAGAGCTGGGCTCAGATTCCAACCTCTCCATTTAGTTGTGTGAGCATGGGCAAGTAGCCTGACCTCTGAGCCTCGGTTTCCAATGGTATGAATTTGGAATAAAAATACTTGCCCTGTCCAGATCACTTGAGGTCAGGAGTTTGAGAACAGCCTGGCCAACGTGGTGAAACCCCGTCTCCACTAAAAATACAAAAATTAGCCGGGCATGGTGGTGGGCGTCTGTAATCTCAGCTACTTGGGAGGCTGAGGCAAGAGAATCACTTGAACCCGGGGGGTGGAGGTTGCAGTGAGCCAAGATCATGCCATTGCATTCCAACCTGGGCAACAGAGCAAGACCCCACCTCAAAAAATAATAATAACAATAATAATAATAATTGCCCTATCTACCTCATAGGTAGAAGAATCAAGTGAGATAATGTAATATGGACCAGTGCTTCCCAAACTTTAATGTATGTATGAATCATCGGGAGATGTTGTTAAATTGCAGACTGTGAGTCAGTAAGTCTGGGTGGATCTGAGATTCTGCACTTCTTTTTTGTTTGTTTGTTTTTTCTGAGACAAAGTCTCATTATGTTGCCCAGGCTGGAGTGCAGTAGTGCAATCACAGTTCATTGCAGCCTCAACCTCCTAGGCTCAAACAATCTTCCTGCCTCAGCCTCCAGAGTAGCTGGGACTACAGGCCTGTGCCGCCACATCCAGCTAATATTTTTAAATTATTATTTGTAGAGATGAGGTCTTGCTATGTTGCCCAGGCTGGTCTTGAATTCCTGGGCTCAAGTGATCCTCCCCACTCAGCCTCCCGAAGTGCTGGGATTACAGGCATGAGCCACCAAGCCCGGAGTGCAGGCCTAACAAGCTCCCAGATGACGCCGCTGAGGACAGCCTGTAGATCACGCTTTGAGCAGCAAGCTGTGGGCTGTTCACTGGTCATATGGAAAAGATGATGATGCTGATGAGGCCCACCAGCTAAGTAAACATCTAAAACTCATTCAGCCTCATGAAGTGACTAGAGCTGTGTTCAACAGCCGGTGTGGTCAACAGAAGAAATTTATGTCACGGTATTTGCTTATTTGGGTGAAACCATTAGACAATAATACCAATCCATCCAAACACAGCAGCTAGGTCAAAAATTCTTCCTATCTCTTTCAGTGAAAAACATTTACCCTGCATGTAAAACACTGAGATAAAGATCAGACAAGCTTTGATCCTGCCAGATCATATCCATCCCACTGTAACTGTCTCCTGCCACATTCCCTGGGAATGTTAAAACTGTTAGAACAGATAATGTTTGAGGGTGGAAACCACAAATCCTCCCCTGCCCTGGGCCTTCTCCAAGTGTTTGAAGACACTTTTGGGGTCACTTCAACCTGTTTCTGGGCACTGAAACATCTTCCTCTCACTCAAATGCCTTCAGAACAAGTTTCTTCACTTCCCAAATACAAATGACCACTTATTCACACCCATAGGAATATTAATTAGTTAACATTTGTATAACTCTTATGAGCTCATGGAATTATCCCAGCAATCTGCAACCTAGAAGAAACGAGCTTAAATCTGTTTGTTCTAGTCGCCTGCAAAGAGATGATCCACTTCTCAGAGCCTGTGTGGCCAGGCCTCCAAGGGCCAAGACAAAACATAAAATTAAGGCAATTATTGAGATAAATGGGAGGGGTAAATACTATAATGAAACATCCCTGGATGGGAGGCAGGATTCTCAGATTTTGGTCTTATCTTTCCCATTGTCCCGTTGATCTGGGATGGGGCTCTCCACTTCACTCAGTAGAATTTGCCTGCTTGTAATGTACACACCGCTCTTGTGGATGGAAAGAATGTGTGAGTCAAAGGCAATATGAAGTGAAGAAGAGTAGTAAAAAGCAAGAAAGTAAATAAAACACCCAGTTTTTTTAAGTTAACATGCCCTAGTGGTTTTTACCTGTGTTTTTCAGACAGTTGTGAGTTTTCTGCTTGTCATTGGTCCTGGAAACTTGGGTTCAGCTGGAGTTAAGAGGAATCAAGGTTCTCATCAGAGTTCCCTTAAGTCTCTGCTTCCTCCAGAACTTCCCTGGAGAGCAGCCAGCACTGGGATCTTAGCTTCTGCTCCAAGCCCATGGCTGATGCAAAGCGGAGTCTTTCCTGAAGGAAGGCGGGGAGGAGTAAGTGGCGACAGTTTATCTGAAGCTGGCGCTGGGTTCATTAAGAGACCTGGTGCAGTTTATCTGCTTCTTGTCCACGGAGTCAGCTGCTCTGAACACTGAGTCCAGGGCCTGTCACCATCCCAGCCCTGGCGGCGTCAGGTTGGAAGGGTGTAAAACAGAGCGTCCTCTCTCTCCCGACCTCAATCTCCCCTTGTCTCCAACTATCTGTCCTCAAGGGGTCAGATAGGAGCTGCAATTGTAGGAAAGAAGCTAGAAGCCCTCCTGTCAATGCTTTCTGCCCTGCAGACAGTGAGGTCCTCTGAACTGATTTGACTGCTCCCAGAAAGGAGTAGTCTACAGCTCAGTGGAGGAGGTGGAGAGTAGAGACATGGACTTACCTTTATCAAAGCCACCTTGCCTTGAATGTAGGTGACATGTATTTTAAGTGATGCCATTTGTCTTTGTCTACGTCACATTCTCATGATGGGAGATGGGATGAACTTCTGTTTTGCAGAAGGGGAGGCCCAGGGATGGTAAGACTTTTTCTTAATATCCCACGGCAACTCAGTGAAAGCATCAAGGATACAACACACACCTCCTGAATCCTGGACCAGTCATTCCTGGACCCTGAAGTGAGTTCCTCAGTCTGTCTTCACACCGTTCTCATTATCACAACCAGCTTTAAAAATGAAGATGTTCCAGAGCCCTCTGCAGGATAGTCGGATGGTCAGGATGTATCACACTGCACCATCCGTGCTCTCTTGCCTGGTTCTCCAGGATCATCAGCACAACGGGTGTGCCTGCCTGGGCTTAAAGGCCCAGCCTGTGAAACAGGGGAAAGATCCATTCTCTGGCCAGGCCCAGTATTCCTTCAGTTCAGGGCAGGTCTGTGACTTGTCCAAACAACACAAGACGCCTGTCTCAGGAGGGAGGAGGCACCTTCCTAGAGCATCAGTGCATTTTTCAACTATTTGGAGTAGACCCCAAAAACTGAGATGGTCAACTTCCTACTCTATTGGAAGAGTACCACCACTGTATCTACTATTGGAGTTCATTTCCAAAGGGCTATTGACTTTTCCTAGGAAGGTGGGAGGCAGCAAGTGGATCTATCCAAGTGAAGGAGAAATGGTTGTTTAATGAAAATCTGCCTCTTCAAAACTCCAAAAGCTGTCAGCCCCAAACCCGCAAAGCCCATCTCCAAATTCAGCTTCTCTGAGGGACCAATTCACACTTACCCTTTGCTATCCGCTTGATCTATGACCCCCTAGAGTTGCTGCCTCACTCCAGGTTCAAGTACCCAGGATGCCACCAAGCAAAAGCAGGCACCAATATTTCTGAGAGATCTCACACTGGTCTGTAAGCCCCCACAGCCCTCTTTTCCCTCAGGAGAGAAACCAGCCACAGTGTGTCCTTACATTGGAGGGTAGAGTTGTGGCTGAGGGAGAGTGAACAGTTTGGCCAGGAGGTGGCTGGGCTCAAAGCCTGCACTGGCAAAGACCTAAGAAGAGTAAGGCTGTGAAGGGGGCCGCTGTGCCACTTTTTGAGTTTCTTGGCTGGAAGTATTTGGGTTTTGTTTGTTTGTTTTGTAGAAACAAGGTCTCACTATGTTGCCCAGGCTAGTCTAGAATTCCTGGGCTCAAGCAATCCTCCCAAAGTGCTGGGATTATAGGCGTGAGCCACCATGCCCAGCGTGGCTGGACATATGGAAGACACTTATTGTTGTTAACTCAACAAGGAAATTTTAGAAGAAATTGAAGAGGCCCCCCTCAGAGGGCAATGGTTCCTTGCCTCAAGTTCATAACTGCTTGCCTCTGAAGAGGTAGAAAGAGGAGGAGTGGATGTGTCAGGATCCTGGGCCTCTGCAAGTAGCAGGGTTTGATGTTGTGAGACTGCATAAGGGCTGGGACAGTTAGACACTCGGTCCACTGAGCAACTCTAAATTCAAACCAGAGTCCACAGAACTCTGTACCCTCAGACTCAGCTGCCCATGGTATGTCTCTCTACTAGAGCACAGTTGTTAAGGGCTTGGGGCCCTGGAGCCAGGCTATTCCACATTTACATTTCAGCTCGTCATCTTACAAGCTGTATACTTAATCCCTCTAAGCCTCTAGTTCCTCATCTGTTAAATGGATATAATAAGAGTATTTATTTCTTGGGATTAAATGAGATCAAGTTCTTAGCACAGGGCTTGGGTGCATGGTAAGCACCCCATAAATTTGTTATCATTAACTTTATCTTTAGAGGCTTTTAGGGAGGGGGCTTCCTCACTCTCCACTTCCAAGTGCATCCTTCTAGAATGCTACGTCTGTCCCAGTGGGCCTTTCTCTTCGTCTATCCGTCCCCCTCCATTATAAAACAAGGTTTGTCTCTGATGCCCTCTGCCCAGCAGATACCCCTTCTCTCTTACTTCTCCAAAGGCAAGAAGGACAGATGGATTATTTGACTACCTGTTTCCAAAATCTGTAAATAGAGAAAGAGCAAAACACCCTGCACACCAGACAGCTGGAAAGCAAGTCTCACTTGACCCCTTGATATAAAACCTCAGCAGCCCTCACCCCATCCAGCCCTGCTGCCCCTGGTAACTGGGATGGGGGCTCAAGAGAGGTATGTAAAGCCTATAAGTGGCTCTCCCCAGCTCTTTAGAAAGCTGCTTATCAGGGAATGAAACACTGGCCCAAGCTTACCATGACAGCAGGAGCTGCCTGAGAAGAGAGGCTGAGATAAATGAAGTATCCTTCATCCCCATCAGCGTGGGCCAGACAGAAACCAGGTGTGAGGCAGTGAGCCTTCATCTTCTGTAAACAATCTTCCATCGCCCACTGCAGCAGCTTGAGCCTGAGATGAGGATTAGAAGAACAGCTTCTGCAGGCCTGGGGCCTCTCAGCTGGACAGAGAGTTAAAGGGCGCACAAGATAGCTCACTGCTGAGAAAGATGCTTGAGGAAACACAGTCATTCGTCACCAGGGGGTTTGCCTGACCTGGCAGGAGAGAATCTGATATCTAAACAGTTCTCTGCGTCCCTGAAGCGCTCTGAAAGTTCTCCAGCTAAATATTTGATACCGCATCAGATAACAGCCCAAGGCTCTTCCCACTAGTTTGAGAAGGCTGCTGCTACAGAGGAGAGAGGCCTAGCCAGTGCTGGGCTTGGCTGCAATCAGGCAGGACTTAAGGTGGGGGCATCCTAGCTCCCACCTCAAATTTTTGGTGTCCTTTAACCTTGGCCAGGTTAGGGCCAATTAAGAGCAAAGAGGTTGCCCACCAGAAGTTGGTCCTCTATAAATCCATGAAGAGAAATGGAACCTAAATCCCTTTCAAAGGCAGTTCTCTTCTCCCCACCCCATTCCACCTGCCTCCCCCACTCCTTTGATAGAGGTTTTGCTTGCAGGAGCTGAAAAAATTACCATGACCCCTGTGTTCAGATGGTAGATGGATGCCAGGTTCCTCAACCTGAGATTACAAAACAAAGTTAAGTGCTTGAATCCCCTCAGGGAGCTGGGGACAGACAAGCCTGGCTGAATGAAAGAGCTATTCTGTTTACAAGTCCTATTTTTCCAGCAGGGGGGATGAAAATGTCTCCAATTCCGTGTTTCAAGTTTCTTGTAAGATAGGCAAATGAAAGCACATTTCAAATGGTATTGCCTCCAAGAGAAAGATGTTCCCCTCTGGTTGTAAGGAAGTGAAGCAGTGGAAATAGTTAAAAATGAGACTCTGGGTTGGGCATAGTGGCTCACACCTGTAATCCCAGCACTTTGGCAGGCCAAGGGTGGTGGATCACTTGAGGCCAGCAGTTCGAGACCAACCTGGCCAATATGGCAAGACCCCGTCTCTACCCAAAATACAAAAATTAGGCAGGCATAGTGACACATGCCTATAATCTCAGCTACTTGGGAGGCTGAGACATGAGAATCACGTGAACCCGGGAGGCAGAGGTTGCAGTGAGCCAAGATCACACCACTGCACCACTGCACTCCAGCCTGAGTGATAGAGCAAGACTCTCAAAAAAAAAAGGGAGTGGGGGCTGCTTTGGGACTAGACACACCTGAGTTCAAGTCTCAGCTCTAATATCTACTAATGGTGTGATCTTGGGCATGTTATATGACCCCTCTGAGCTTCAGTTTCCTTATCTGTAGAATGAGGATACTAGTACGTAAGTCAAAGGGTCGTTGTGAGGGTTAAACACTAAGACATGTAAAGAAAGCACTTATCAGAGCACCCGGTACACTAAACTCTCAGTAAATGGCCATCATTGTCAGCAATGAGATCTCAACCATTAAAATAAAACTTGGAGATAGGATTTATGGAAGAAAGTTTCAAAGGGGCAGATTTCAGCATGGAAAACAGATTTATTCTTTTTTAAAACATTTTTATTGCAGAAAAATTCAAACATATACATAAATAAAAGAAAATAATGAACTTTCATATACCCAACACCACCCAGCTTCAACAATTATCAATCAAGGCCATTTTTATATCATGCAAACTGCCCTAGATAGATCTAGTCCATTTTAATATAGTTATTTTGGTCACAAGGGTAGGTATTTTCTTTTTTTTTTTTTTTTTTTTTTTGAGACGGAGTCTCGCGCTGTGTCACCCAGGCTGGAGTGCAGTGGCGCGATCTCGGCTCACTGCAAGCTCCGCCTCCCAGGTTCACGCCATTCTCCTGCCTCAGCCTCCGAGTAGCTGGGACTACAGGCGCCTGCCACCACGCCCGGCTAGTTTTTTGTATTTTTAGTAGAGACGGGGTTTCACCATGTTAGCCAGGATGGTCTCGATCTCCTGACCTCGTGATCCACCCGCCTCGGCCTCCCAAAGTGCTGGGATTATAGGCTTGAGCCACCGTGCCCGGCCGGTATTTTCTTATAGGAGAGAAAATTCAGGACTTAGAGTCTAAAAATGTGTTTCACCTTTGATTAGATGTATGATCTTGGGTAGGTCACTTAATTCTTTTGATTCTCAGTAAAATGAAGATCTTTCATCTGTAAAATAAAATCTATAACACTGGCTACACATACAAAAAGTGTACAGGAAGTGAGACGTCTGTGAAAGAGGCTCAAAAAGGAAGCACTATGTAAACACCTGCCACTGTGTACAGCACCAGGTGTGTGCTCAACAAACATTTATCAAGGTTATTGTTAAGTATTAGGTCATGCCAAAAAAACAAACAAACAAAAAAAAACCCCAAGTCTTCAATTTTAGGTTGCACTATTGAGCTTCTCTGGTCACATTGCAAATGTGGTCACTAAGGCAACTGGACCAGACAGAATGGATGACTCATCCTGCTCCAACCTAGTATGCACATCCTGTTGGACCAGGAGAGTCACTTCTCATACTGCATGTCCTTGTTCAATGTCAAGGCCTGGAAAATGTCAAATCATGTCAAAAGTCTCCAGTCCTATATCTCCGTGAAGGTTCAGAGTGAGAACTGCAGAGCCGGTGGGCAAGACCTGAAAATTATATTTTGAAAAAGCAGCTGTTGTGAACACAAGCCAAATCACCCTTTCAAAAAGAATTTGGAGATAAGTCTCAGATACAGAATTTAAAGCTGCAAGAGGAGACTATAGGGGAATGCCTGACCCAAAGGTTGGTCCAAAAACTATTTTGACTACAGCCAGAGAGATTACCATTTCTCCCTTATTTTTCTTCCCTTACAGAGAAGATAATTTTAGAATTTCATCTTTGCCCTAACCTCTGCATCCTGGTGGCCCATGAAAACAATATTGTCTGCTCAGCAGGGCAAAACCTCCTATTTCCAGCTGTCCTTTACCCATCCTATAGCTCCACACTGAGGTCCCCGTTGTAGATGGATTTCTCAGCCAGTGATTTTCTCACTACCGAGCCCCAGCTGTTTCGCATCCGTGGAGCACGTCAGGGCGAGAGCAGAAATGAAAGGACCAAGGCAGTGTCAGTGCACTAAGGTCCAGGTCACTGGTGATCCCAGTTTTTAATGAACATGGAGTCCACGGACCTGAAAGGAAGGTCAGAGTTCACAGAAGAGCAAGCACAATATGCGTCTGGATTATTAAATCCTCACTGTGCAGACATCACTGTTCCTCAATACCCATTCCTCTCAGGGGCTCAGTGTTGCCCTGAGCAGTCAGGGCTCCTGATCTTCTGGAAGCCTTTGACTTCATGCTGTCAGAGGAGTATGAAGGACAGTTGACAACTGGGTTATGTCTTAAGAATTCGATTCCCACTCTGACTCTCCAGGTTTCTGACTTCTCCTTTTCCCCAGAAAGAATCCACAGCCAAGTTTCCAAAGTGGCTCCAGGAGAAAGATGTGGCCTGCAGAAGGGAAATCTTGCTCAGAGGTCTGTTCTAGCCTCTCCTTAATTCAGCTGTTCCCCATATTTTCATTTGGTCACACATTTGAATTTCAGAGATCTTGATTTCCTGGTTCCATCACTGGGAAGAATATGTTTGCTGGTGGGAAGCAGTCTTTCTTTCTTCCACTTCAGAGTTGTTTTCTTTATCGGCTTCTAGGAGCAAGATACTATCCACTTCTCTCCCTCTTTTTTTTTTTTTTTTTTTTTTTTAAAAAGGGTTTCCCTTTTTCCCCCCGGTTTGATTAACGTGGCATGATTTTGCTCATTGAAAACTCAACCA